>NC_090355.1:4606276-4906276 GCF_035084215.1 Heptranchias perlo
TAGTCAAGCTAATTCTTCACTTGAAATCACAGCTCTCAAAACGGATTATAAATGTTGGACAACTGAAGTGAGCAGAACACAAGCCAACAGGGGAGTCAATGAACTCTCCTCACTGAACGAGAGAGACAGGCACAGAGAGAGAGGGAGAGAGCGAGTTGTCACTTTACTCCAGAATGAGATGTTTCAGCCCAGAGGCGTTCTCAGCTGGACAGTGAAGATCTGCTCCACACTCAACGGCTGTCGCTCCTGTGAGCAAACTGAGTTCACGGTATTTGGTCATCAATGGTCACTCCTCCCCTTTTAAACATAAACCTGCTTTAAAGGGGAAATTCTTCAATGAAGAAGCTGCTCATCGACTATTGGCATCAGGTGCAAGAGATGAGATTGAAGTCATAAAAGCAGAAACTGCTGGGCAGGCTCAGGTGAGGCAGCCTCTTTGTATTGGAAAAAAAATAAACTCCTGACTGGTGTCCGCGGGGAATTAAACCATCGGATTGTTAAATGTTTACAAACCGTACAAGACATTGGGGGGAGGAATAGTCAGAGCCCCGATCCGCCTCGTCCCGGTCCCTCTCTCCCCCCCCCCCCCCGTCCCTCTCCTCTCCCCCCCCCCCCCGGCCGGTCCCTCTCCTCTCCCCCCCCCCCCCGTCCCTCTCCTCTCCCCCCCCCCCCCCCCCCCGGCCCGGTCCCTCTCCTCTCCCCCCCCCCCCCCCCCGGCCCGGTCCCTCTCCCCCTCCCCCCCCCCCCCCGGCCCGGTCCCTCTCCTCTCCCCCCCCCCCCCCCCGGCCCGGTCCCTCTCCCCCCCCCCCCGGCCCGGTCCTCTCCCCCCCCCCCCCGGCCCGGTCCCTCTCCTCCCCCCCCCGGCCCGGTCCCTCTCCTCCCCCCCCCGGCCCGGTCCCTCTCCTCCCCCCCCCGGCCCGGTCCCTCTCCTCTCCCTCCCTCCCCCCCCCCGGCCCGGTCCCTCTCCTCTCCCTCCCCCCCCCCCCCCGGCCCGGTCCCTCTCCTCTCCCCCCCCCCCCCCCCCCGGCCCGGTCCCTCCCCTCTCCCCCCCCCCCCCGGCCCGGTCCCTCTCCTCTCCCCCCCCCCCCCCCCCGGTCCCTCTCCTCTCCCCCCCCCGCCCGGTCCGGTCCCTCTCCTCCCCCCCCCCCCCCCGGCCCGGTCCGGTCCCTCTCCTCTCCCCCCCCCCCCGGTCCGGTCCCTCTCCTCTCCCCCTCCCCCGGCCCGGTCCGGTCCCCCTCCTCTCCCCCCCCCCGCCCGGCCCGGCCCCCCCCTCTCCCCCCGGCCCGGTCCCCCCCCCCCGCCCGGCCCGGCCCCCCCCTCTCCCCCCGGCCCGGCCCCCCCCTCTCCCCCCGGCCCGGCCCCCCCCTCTCCCCCCGGCCCGGCCCCCCCCTCTCCCCCCGGCCCGGCCCCCCACTCTCCCCCCGGCCCGGCCCCCCCCTCTCTCACCAGGCACATCTGATATTCCAGCCGTTTCCGCGCCTCTTCATTTTGCTTCTTTTTCCGAGAGAAAAGCATCATTTCGGGCCGAGGCTCCGCCTGTCCCCGCGGGGAGCGGCCCGGACAGCGGGGAGGAGGAAGAGGGACAAGCGGCCGCCAGCACGTCCCTCTGCGGGATTCGCTCGCTCGGCACCGCCTCGGCCTCCCACCGATCCTCAGACGATTCTTAACCCAAGGCAGCGACTGACTCAGTTCCGCCTCCCGTCACTCCTCCAGCGCCAACAAGCGCCCAAAGAAAAGCAAGAGGTGTCACTTCAACCAACAAGTAGCGAGAGTGAAACAAGAGGTGTCCGCTACGCTGACCTCCCAACGCTGAAACCCCCCCAAATGCTGACAGGAGAATAAATACCACAGTAATCCAGTAGATAAGTTTGTTATATATCCTACGCTTTACTATTTGGTTAATTTTTTTCAAGATTTCCAGTAATTTGCCGTCCGTGTCGTTATGACTTGCTCTGATTCTCGGACTGTGATCTTGTTTTTGCCTCACACAATATGGCGCCGCGTTGGTGCCATTCGGAAACCTCGCGATACTTGGCCTGGGTATATAAGGCGGGAGCGCGATAAGGTCTCCCTTCTCGCTGCTCCTGTCGGTGACGGTGCAACTAAACTTCGGTCGTCCCGAATCCGGGTTCATCCGACACCGATACCGCGCGTCAGAGCAGTAAACGCCGTCAGCCGCCGCCGGGATGCCTCCTAAATTCGATCCCAACGAAATTAAAGTCGGTGAGTGTGGCGGGGAGCTGGCGGCTGGGCCTTGGTGGGGGAAGCATCAGGGCTGAGGGCTGGGGCCTGACTCCTGACTCCTGCGCGGGGCCGCGTGTTTTACAGACATGTGTCCGGTCTCTGTGTGCGGATCCATGGCTGTGGGGGGTGGGTGGTAATCTCCGCCACGGGATTCCCGCGACTCTCCTCACCCCCCCCCCCGGTGGTAGGCTCGCTGCTCCTGGTCACTGATAGGCCCAGCCCTGTCCCCAGTGAGGGTTTGCAGTACTCCACTGGCACTGTTTCTCCGTCATTAAACCTTCAACTCGATATCCAGACTGCACCTCAACAGGGTTAAAGTGAAACGACCCGAGGACCTGAATATGCCGGACTGCGAGCAGCCAGCCAGGCTGTTCCAGTACAGTGATTCCTTTTATTATAATAATGACTGTAACTGTAGTAAGTGTGCTGCCATTGCTGCTGTTTGTAGCAGTCACGGCACTTCAAAAGTAATTAATTGCACGTGAAGTATTTTGGGATGTGGAGAGGTGTGTAACTCTGCAAGTATGTCTTCCCATGACATTAATGCGTTGATTTGGTAATAATGGTCCTCGCTGTTCTGTTGTATTGAAGGGCAGTTGCAGACTGTTAGACCAAAAAAAAGTTGATGTATAAAGCTTCAATTTTTAGTGTGAGTCTTTGGGTTTATAATTGGAGGTATACGTACTTCTGTCAAGGAAAGTGGCCAGAGCAACAATGCTGTAGGAACACCATCGCTTCCAGGTTCTCCTTCAAGTGACACAGTATCCTGACTTGGACATGCATCACTGGAAATCCTGGAATCTGCCACCCCTCTCACACCATTGTGGGCACACTATCAACAGAAGGACCGCCATGGTTCAAGAAGTCCCACCATTCTCAGGACTAGAGATGGGCAATAAATGCCAGCCTTGCTAATGTCTCTTTGAGAACAAAAAGATAATTTAGATTTTAGTTGACGTTTATAAACAACAGCTTGGAGCAGTTTAATGTAAATGAGCCTGTTCCCAATGGCTGCTTCTAGTGCCTGAAGTATTGCATTGCCAGGATTTTCTGCAATTTATGAATGCCATAACTGGCATTTGTGAATGTTCTGGTGTTGGGGGTCCTTGTGGTCACCTCACGAATTAATGTGGCTGTCAATTATCTGAAAGGCAATGTTGACTTAGGAACATGGGAACTTGGAGTAGAATTTTGGTGTAGATTTATTAAAATTAGAATTTTAATGAATCTGGTTGGTAAGTGTGAACTTTCTCACCAAAGAATAACACGTGTGCTCTTGTGTAATGTATCCAAGTTTGCCGACGATACAAAGCTAGGTGGGAAAGTAAGCAGTGAGGAGGACACAGTCTGCAAAGGGATATGACTGGTTAAGTGAGTGGGCAAGAAGGTGGCAGATCGTGTATAATGGAGGGAAATATGAGTTTATTCACTTTGGTAGGAAGAATAGAAAAACAGGATATTTTTTAAATGGTGAGAAACTATTAAATGTTGTGTTCAAAGAGACTTGGGTGTCCTCGTACAAGAAACACAGTTAGCATGCAGGTACAGCAGACAATTAGGAAAGCAAATGGCATGTTGGCCTTTATTGCAAAGGGGTTGGAGTACAAAGAGTAAGGATGTCTTACTATAGTTGTACAGTGCATTGGTGAGACCTCACCTGGAGTATTGCATACAGTTTTGGTCTCCTTATCTAAGGAAGGATACACTTGCCTTAGAGGCAGTGCAACAGAGGTTCACTAGATTAATTCCTGGGATGAGAGTGTTGTCCTTTGAGGAGATTGGGCCTATACTCGCTGGAGTTTAGAAGAATGAGGTGATCTCATTGAAACATATAAGATTCTGAGGGGGCTTGACAGGGTAGGTGCTAAGAGGTTGTATCTCCTGGCTGGAGAGTCTAGAACTAGAGGGCATGGTCTCAGGAAAAGGGGTTGGCCATTTAAGACTGAGATGAGGAGGAATTTCTTCACACAGAGGGTTGTGAATCTTTGGAATTCTGTACCTCCAGCGGGCTGTGGATGCTGAGTTGTTGAGTATATTCAATGATTGGGTGGGTCCATCCAAGCCATCAATCAAGCGCTATGGGGTGTGGGTGGGAAAGCGGAGTTGAGGCTGATGATCCGGTGATATGGCCTACTCCTGCTCCTATGTCTTATGTTCTTTCTATGTGAAGTAGTAGCTGAATTCATTATTTAAAATAAGCTGCCTGTCAGTGGGTAGCGATTAGCCCACTAGTTTATGCCTCAGTGGAAACATTAGTCTGTGTATCAGAATGTGGAGGGGGCGGGGGAACCCTGTTGGGGCAAAATAGGAGTGTTGCCGGTACAGTTTTCTTAAATTACTAAATGTAAACTTTCCCGTCAAGAGTTTAAAGGGTGTTTAGTTAGAGAAAGCCGTTGTTTGCAAAAGCTGGTTTTGTAAAATGCTGACGCCCTCCCCTCAAAGGCATAAAACAAAATAGGGATTAATGAGTCTGCCAATGTGGGGGAAATTCAGATGAATCAGCTGACCCTGGGTTTAGTGTTTGTAAACCATGCCTGGTGACTGTCTTTTGTGTCTCCATAGTGTTCCTCAGATGCACTGGAGGTGAAGTTGGTGCGACCTCTGCACTGGCTCCCAAGATTGGCCCACTGGGTCTGGTGAGTCTCTGCCGCCCCCCCCCCCTTTACACCCATTTCAGATTACTCCTAGCAGTACTTTTTCTTCTTAACTTTTCCTCCTTTTCTCTGTTTAGTCTCCCAAGAAGGTGGGTGATGACATCGCCAAGGCTACAGGTGATTGGAAAGGCCTGCGTATCACAATCAAGCTGACTATTCAGAACCGACAGGCGCAGGTATGTGTTGGGGGGGGGCGCTGCTTGCGTCTGCACTGACTTTTTCCCAGCTGTGGTAAAAGGGCTAAATTTTTGATCCATCATGTACACCTATAGCCTACTTGAAAAGCATTACAGTAGTATATCTGGGGATCACAGGCATTAGAGAGATGTACAGCAGGACAGTGTTGTGCTGTGGCTACCAATGCAATGTTTCCTAAGTTGACATACCCAACCCTGACAGTTTAAGTTTGCAGGTTAAGATTATCTCTAGGTGTCCGCTGCTATTAAGCCAGCCTGAGGGGTATTGAGTGACAGCTGCACAGAGGCTGTGTGTATAAAACTATGGGTGCTCCCTTTCCAAACCAAAGGCGCTCCTTTTCCAAACCACACGCATATTGGCATAGGGACAGGCAGATTAGATGGTTAAGTGCATGGCTGAAAGTGGTGTGGGAAGCAGGGGTTTTGATTCATGGGGCATTGGCACCAGTACTGGGGAAAGAGGGAGCTGTTCTGTTGGGATGGGCTCCACTTAAACTGGGCTGGGACCAGTGTCGCGGCGAATCGATTAACTAGGACGGTAGATAGGACTTTAAACTAATAAGGTTGGGGGGAGACAGTTCAGGTGAAGGTAAATTTATAAGTCTAAAGAGTAAAGTCAAGGCTGTAGAACGCAGTGTGTGTCAGGAAGGGACAGAGAGCTTAACAAAGGGCATTAGTGACATGGGTCACAAGGGAAAATGGTAAAAAGTTAAAATTAAAGGCACTATATCTGAATGCATGAAGCATTTGTAACAAGATAGATGAGTTAACGGCACAAATAGAGATAAATGGATTTGATGTAGTAGCCATTAATGAGATGTGGTTGCAGGGTGACCAAATTTGGGAACTAAATATTCCAGGGTAGTTGGCTTTTAGAAAAGATAGACAAAATGTAATTGGGGGGGGGGGTAGCTGAGATAAAGGTAGCAGTGAGAAAAGAACTTAGTTCAGAGAATCAGTATGGGTGGAGCTAAATAACAAGGGACAGAAAACACTGGTGGGAGTAGTTCATAAACCACCTAATAGCAGTTAGTGTTGGACAGAGTGTAAATCAGGAAATTAGAGGAGCATGTAACAAGGGTAATGCAATAATTATGGGGGACTTTAATCTTCATCTAGACTGGGCAAACCAAATTGGCAAAAGTAGTTTGGAGGATGACTTCATGGAATGCATTCGAGACCGTTTTCTAGCACATTATGTCGAGGAGCCAACCAGGGATCCGGCTATTTTAGCTCCAGTATTGTGTAAGAGACAGGGTTAATTATTAATCTTTTATAATAAAGAATCCTCTGGAAGAGTGATCATAATATGATAGAATTTCATATTGAGTTTGAGAGTGATGTAGTTAAGTCCGAAATTGGGGTCTTAAATTTAAACAAACTCAATTACGTAGGTATGAATGGTGCGTTGTCTAAGATAGATTAGGAAATTAGATTAAAAGATATGATGGTAGATAAGCAATGGCAAACATTTAAAGAAATAATTCACAATTCTCAATGAATATACATTCCCTTGAGGAATATAAAAACTCCACAGGAAGTGATCCAACTGTGGCTAACTAGAGAAGTTAAGTATTAGATTAAAAGAAAAGGCTTAGAATGTTGCCAAGAAGAGTAGTAAACTTGAGGATTGGGAGGGTTTTAGAAATCAGCAAAGGGTGACCAAGAAATTGATAGAGGGAGAAAATAGAATGAGATGAAACTAGCAAGTAATAAAACAGATTGTAAGAGCTTCTGCAAGTATGTAAAATGGAAGAGAGTAACAAAAGTAAACGTGGGTCCCTTTTAGAAGTAGAGACAGGAGAAATTATAATGGGGAATAAGGGAAAGGCAGAGACGTTAAACAAATATATATTGTATCTGTCTTCGCAGCAGAAGATACAGAAAACATAACAGAAATAGTGGGGAACCAAGGGTCTAATGAGAGTGAGGAAATTAAAGTAATTAATATCAGTAAAGAAAAAGTACTGGAGAAACCAATGGGACTAAAAGCCACAAATCCCTATGACATGGTTTACATCCTAGGGTTTTAAGAGGTGGCTGCAGAGATAGTGGATACATTGATTTTGATCTTCCAGAATTCCCTAGATTCTAGTACAGTCCTATAGATTGGAAGGCAGCAAATGTAACCCCACTATTCAAGAAAAGAGAGGAAAAAAAAGGGAACTATAGGCCAGTTAGCCTGACATCAGTAGTAGGGAAAATGCTGGAATCTATTATTAAGGATGTTGTAACAGGGCACTTAGAAAATCATATGATTAGGTCGAGTCAAGGCAGTTTTATGAAAGGGAAATTGTATTTAACAAATTTATTAAGAGTTTTTTGAGAATGTAATAAGCAGGATAGATAAAGGTGAACCAGTAGATATATTTTCAAAAGGTAATCGATAAGGTTCTTCAAGAGTTTGTTACACAAAATTAGGGCTCGTGGTATATAGCATGGATTGAGGATTGGTTAACGGACAGGAAACAGCATAGGAATAAACAGGTTGGTTTTGGGTTAGCAGATTGTAACTAGTGGGGTGCCACAAGGATCAGTGCTCGGGCCTCAGCTATTTACAGTACATCAGTGACTTAGATGAAGGGACTGTGTATAATGTATCCAAGTTTTCTGATGATACAAAGCAGTGAGGAGGACGCAAAGAAGCTGCAAAGGGATATAGGCAGGTTAAGTGAGTGGGCAAGAAGGTGGCAGATGGAGTATAATGTGGGGAAATGTGAAATTACCCACTTTGGTAGGAAGAATAGAAACACTGAATTTTTTTTTGAGAAGTTGGTTGTCAGGGATTTGGGTGTACATGAATCACAGAAAGTTAACATGCAGGTACAACAAGCAATTATTCAATTCATTAGCAATTAGGAAGGCAAATGGTATGTTATACTTCAATCCCGTTGCAATAAAGGCTAAGAGTACGGAGGTCTTGCTGCAATTATATACGGCTCTGGTGAGACCACCTGGAGTACGTTTTATTCTCCTTACCTAAGGAAGGATATACTTGCCTTTAGAAAGGGTGCAACAAAAGTTCACTAGATTGATTCCTGGGATGAGCGGGTTGTCCTATGCGGAGAGATTGAGTAGAATGGGCCTGTATTCTCTGGGGTTTAGAAGAATGAGAAGTGATCTTATTGAAACATAAGATTCTGGTCAGCCATTTAGGACTGAGATGAGGAAAAATTTCTTCACTCAGGGTTATGAATCTTTGGAATTCTCTATTCGAGGGCTGTGGATGCTCCGTCATTGAGTACATTCAAGACAGATCGACGGATATTTGGACATCAAGATATAAGGGGATAGGGTGGGAAAGTGGAGTTGAGGTTGAAGATCAGCCATGATCTTACTGAATGGCGGAGCAGGCTCAAGGGACCGTATGGCCTACAGCTCCTATTACGTTACGTCTGTCTTTGAGCATCCAGTGGCTTTTTAAACCACTGGAGCCAAACTGTAGCTGGGCCGCCTCTGGTACCTCATCCGAGTGGTCAGTTGTGTGAGATCCCAGTGGATGTTGGCAGGCTCATTGTTCGTTGAAGACATTAAACCCCATTCTGTTGTGTTCAAGACTTGCATGAATATCCTTTTTCACCAGGAGATGCTGGTTTATGATGAGAACAGGAGCCCTGGCTGTTGCTTCCTCTGTGCTCCAGGCCAGTAGCCATGTCCAAAAGTTGACTTCACTGATTCAGGAAGAAAAGTGTCCAGAAAATGTTAACTAGTTCATTGAATCTGGACTTAACTCCTGTCTTAGAACTGCACATTGTTGGCTGCAGGTTACAGGTGAAATAGAGATGCCAAAGTCCCATTGGAGCATAGTGTGGTGCATTTTGAATTGTGTGTGTAACTGCATTGGTCAGTGGGGCTGTGGTTCGTGCCCTGTTGTTCACGTAGCCTTGTAAGTGATTTGCACACAGGCTACTGGGGACAGGCCGTCCTATGCAAGTGATCAGGGAAAATTCCTTGTAGAATGTTCCTCTGGGAAAGGTGGATGAGATTAATTGTGAGTTGAGTTTTGTTCACTGCTGTATCTTCTACTGACTGCTGTATTTCATTCATAGATTGAGGTTGTCCCATCAGCTTCTGCCCTCATCATCAAAGCCCTGAAGGAACCGCCCCGTGACAGGAAGAAGCAAAAGAACAGTAAGTAGTGATGTAGGGTGGGCAGAGGTTCGACGCTGTTCAATTTGCCTCTTCCATGCAACATTAACTACCTGTGGTAAAAGCTGAGTGAAGATCTATTTGGTTGCAGTTAAACTTATACACTGTTGTACTGTGGGTGTTGTTTGACTGTGATTCAGAAATATCTGGTTGTGTAGATTTGCTTTCTCTTCCCCCCCCCCCCCCCCCAACTCCTCGAAGATGCTGACTGCCCAGTGCAGTGGTCCTCCAGTACCTTGCCCAGTGTTCCAGGTGATGTGTTGGTGGGCTATATAACTGGGAGACATCACAGCCAGGCATGAACACACCTTCACAGGACTTGCATAAACATTTGATGGTTAGCAGTGAAGTGGTAACTCTTGACCTTTTATTCGCACTCTCCCCGTGTGTGCTGATGAAATCAGAAGCCAGGATCTAGGCTATCGTTCACTGGGCATTGAGTTTACCCACTGGTGGTGCAGCTGGCCTGTTGTATGGGGGTGTGTATTAACTGCCAGTATTGATTCTGTGTTTCTTTCTAGTTAAACACACTGGCAGCATCACCTTTGATGAGGTGCTTAGTGTCGCCCGACAGATGAGGCATCGTTCTTTGGCCAGGGAACTTTCAGGTAGGTGCTGACTGATGTAATGGGCCTTGGTGTCTGTCGTGCATTCATGCTAGATTGGTGGAATAGGGATAAGACTGATCTTGTTTATAACCACCACAGGGACTGTGAAGGAAATCCTGGGAACTGCTCAGTCCATCGGCTGCAATATTGATGGCAAACACCCTCATAGTGTGATTGAGGACATCAACCAGGGCAAGATCGAGTGTCCTGCTGTAAGTTTGTTTTTTTGGATTACCTTGTACTGCATTGATTTTTGACTCGTGCTTTGCCAAGTCGACTTACACAGTCTATTCTTTCCTTCCAACAGGAATGAAGTGGAGGTACCATAGAACTAAGTTTCCAATAAAAAGTCTTTAAAAACAATTGAACCTGTTTGTGTGCTGGTTTGTTTTCTTTGGGTGTATGTGGGGGGAAGTTCAATCTGAAATTTGCTTCCTGCAATGTTAAAAGTTTGGATACATTTTTTTGATCATCATCTAAACATTTCCCTGATGGCTTTGAGTTCCTTGTTGTTACTGAAATGGGTTGGAACACAGATTGCATTGACTAAAACAGCACAAAGTTCTTGCGTCAGTAAATGCTTTTTTGTATATGAAGCAACCCTTGAACATTTCGTGGAATTGAATTCAGTAAATCTGATAATTTGTGATCCAGTGCCAGCTAAAAAATATCCATGAAAAGCTGCTGGATAGTTGTAAAAACACAGCTGGTTCAGAATGTCCTTCAGGGAAGGGAACCAGCCACCCTGGCTCAGTCTAGCCAATATGTAACTCCCACTTCTGCACTACATTGCTAGCTCCTTCTGCTCTGTTAAAGTGCACTTGCATGCAACTTATAGTTACTTAAGGTGGCCCATGGCCTTGGAGCAGCTAGGTATGGGCAATAAATGTGGCTTCACCAGTGTCATGAGAACAAATGTTTTTTAAAAAACATTGTTATTGCAGGTCTCCAAACTGGTTTGCAGTAAATGAAATATTTGGTGCTAAATTGACCTATTGATATAATCTGAGCACAAAGCCTAATCTCAACCATTCCTTGTCTTTCAAATGGAAATCCTGCAAAATGGCTTGTAGTGAGGCTATGAATAATTGTGGGGAGGTATTACCTGTGAATCATGTAAGCCTGAATCCATAGAGTGGGGCAGATCGTGTTTCCTGTTCTCCCACCCCTCCCTACACACTGAATGAACTAACTTGCTGGGATTATGTTCTGTCCATGTCAGCAGCCCTCTTGTACTTCAGCCAAGTGATCATTCTTCACATGCAAGACTCATGTCTGCAGACTCTTAACACAGGATAGTGATCAGGAAAGGGAACCCTTGCTGCTGCTTTCCCTTCCCCTCCCTAGTGTGTAGGGGTGTTGAGGTCAACTGTAATGTCCCAATTGCTACCCAGGGTGGAGGTCAAACCAGGGACACTTTGGTCGATGTAAAACTTTACATATTAGGCCACTGGAGAAAATGTTACTGTTGAACAGTCCATCTGTTACTACAAATGAGGATTTTTAAGAACAGAAACCAATAATTAAGATTTTTTGATTGAGATTATTTATAGCAAGGGGAGAGAAAAATAGCATGCATTTACCATTCTTAACTCAAACCTTTTCCCTGCTAAATATTTATCCAAATCTCTCAAACTTGCACTTCTTGTCCAGTCTGTTCCATATACTCATCAATCTATGTGTAAAGAACATAGTCTGTTTACCTTCCCTCTTGTGAATTTGAGTCTTCTCCTTCATTGTTATACGTTATGGTTCAATTTACTTTAGAACCTTGGATAGTACAATAAGATCTCCCTTGTAGTTGTACTACAGTGAAACCTGTACAAACGGATGCCTGCAAAAAAAAAAGTACACTTATTGACAGTCCCAAATAACTTAAATTGTAATAGATACAAGCTGCACCTTGAAACCATGGACACTTGCAAATTACGAATTATGGGCAGCCTTCGCTGCACCAAGTCCATTTACAACTTAAAACACTAGACTCAGAGGTAAGTGCAAGGTGGCAGCGGGTGAAAGAAATGGCTTTTGTGGAATGGAGATCTCTTTACCCCTCAACCACAGTGGCAGAGAAACTGCTCTATCTCTGGGATTAAATGCTCGTATAGCTCTATCTGAGGGATAGAGCAGTTTCTCTGCTGCAATGGATGGTGGGTAAAGAACTCCCCATTCCACAAAAGCCGGGAAGTGCCAGTTGGGAATTTGGGGGGGGGTGGGTGCTCGAGTTTGGGGAAGAGGAGAGATTGGTTTCCCCTCCTGCTCATATGTGGCTTCCTGTTTCTTGGAATGTTGCATACATCAGCTGCTGGCGTGAAACCAAAAATAAAGATTCTCAACTACAGGGGCCCTAACCTTTTAGGACTCCAGGATGGCAATGAACTGGGATCACATCCTGCTGGCAGGGCTCCAGAATTAGGCATGGTCCCAGGTGAAAGCAAAAAAAGGAACATTGCAGGAGATAGCCAATCCTGGGATATTTAGTGCATCTAGTTACTGTACATAATGACAATTTTGAAAACAAGGATACCTATAAATAAAGGACACTTGATGCAAGTCCCTCAGGTTTTAGTATATTGGCTAGGTTCTGTAGCCTCACCTTAGATTAGGCACCTGTGTTGTGAGGAATCAATTTTAGTAATTACTCTCTCCAATGCTATAATATCCACCTGTAACCTTGACCAGAATTATACACTGGGTGGGGTTTGCTACATCATTGCTTTGTACAAACTCATTTTTTGGAACACTCACTCTATTTGTCTGGTTGTGAGATCTTGTTTGTAGCCCAATGAGTGTTCAGATTGTGTTGACTATGGGTTCACCTCACTCAAAAGAATTCCATCTAGTTTGACATGCTGGAGGATTTACATGAGACTACAGCAGAGAAACAGGCCATTCGGCCAACAGTGCTGTTAACAATGTTTGTGCTACACCTGTAAGACAAGGATACTTGAGCTCAAATTACAATCAAATCTAAATAGCTAAAATCTCACAATTTATTAACCGCAATATGGGTGTAGTTAGCGGTGCTGGTCCTAAAATGAGATGGAGATCTTGCCCCATAGGAAAGTGCAGACTAGAAGGTGCAAACACTGGACTTGTGTACAAACATAATCCTTTGTAAGATGTCCTGATGTTCATGCTATTGCCCCATCAACACCATGTTCTCTATGCTATATAACCTCAATGACTAGGTAACTAGGTGGTGTCATTCTCTTCCCCCACTAAACAATACTTAGTTTTTTTGATGAGTTTTTGTGCTTAACAAGTCAGGGCTGACAGTGCTGGGGATTGGAATACTTCTGTCACCCAGTGTCAGCATCCAGTGCTCCAGATCAAGTATGGTACAACCAGATGCACAGCCAGGCTCTGTCTACTCTGCCCCAACAATGTGGCTAAACCCCAATCTTAGAGCACCCCTTAATGCACAAGCATGATATTTCCATTCCCTGCACCAGCCATCCTTGTTTAAGTGATAATGCCAATCTAGTACTGAATTGTGGGTTTTGTATTGTGCTCTAGTGGAAATCTGGAACTCTCCACCAAAAGGCTGTGGATGCTGAGTCAGAACTGAGATCGATAGAAGACCATCGTCTCAGGGTAATAAATGGCAATAATGCCCACATCTTGAGAATCAATTTTAAAAATGACAGCTCCAAGGTGAGTTTGTTGTCCCTGGCATCATTCTCCAAGACCACTGCCATCCCACTCTCATCCAGAATAGCATTTAGGAATTTGTATACAGTCCACACCATCTTCCCCATCATTAGCTAGCCATTAGTGTCGAGTTTGCCTCCTTTCCCCCCCCCCCCCTCCCAGCCCATCAATCTGGTTTCTTAATGACCCATGATCTCTGCAGCAAATCACCGGCCTTTTCAATTTCCATGCAATTAGATTCTCCCTACCGCCTGTTGGGTCCGGTACCAAATCAGTATAGTGCTCGCTCCAGATATTGACGATGCACTCACTGCTGTAGTGGCGAGCAGTCAACTTATCAGTCATTGGCATTAGCACAGAGGAACCCATTTGGGCAGGACAGATGATACAATTTAGCCAAGAGTAGCAATTTAGGGTCATTTTTGAGTTAATGGTGTACCTTCGTAGATAAGTGCATTTCCCCAGTGACCCACCCGCCTGGCTTCATAATACACTACATTAGAATTCAACTTTGCAGCAGCTCATGATTGCTCCAAAGGCTTCAAATACCATTTAAAAGCTGTCTGCTTTTGTCCAACAGCTTGCCTTCCCCTTTTAGTTACCTTTACATGATTCTGATTAATTGATGAGCAGCCTCACAGTCTCTAGTTTGTTTATAACCTCAGTTGCTGAAGCAAGGAAATCATTGGCAACACCATCTGCCATCAAACCTGCCCTCTCAGTAGTCATACAGAGTACTTGCTGGCATTGTGGCCAGCAATATACCTCTGGTAGCTAAGTATGTTGGCCTGCTTGCTCAGAGCACAAAAGCTGTTCACCACATTGACTTGTCAGTCGCCCTCTAGCTCAGGGCCAGCAACCTGCTAAAGACAGCTAGGAACTGTCTTCTCGATGTTGCTCATCTGTGCCCATCTTACCCGCAACTCCATGTTTGAATCCCTCCAATCAGGTTTCCGCCCCTGTCACAGTACTGAAACGACCCTTACCAAAGTCACAAATGACATCCTTTGTGACTGGAGAACAATCCCTCCTCAACCTTCTGCAGCCGTTGACACAGTTGACCACACTATCCACCTCCAATATCCAACTGCGTGGCACATCCCTCACCTGGTTCCATTACCTATCCTGTCATAGCCAGAGAATCACCTGCAATGGCTTCTCTTCCTGCTCCCGCACCGTTAACTCTGGAGTCCCCCAAGGATCTATCCTTGGCCCCTCCTATTTCTCATCTACATGCTGCCCCTCGGCAACATCATCCGAAAACACTTACGACACCCAGCTCCACCTCATCACCACCTCCCTCAACATTTCCACTGTCTCTGATTTGTCATATTGCTTGTCCAATATCCAGTACTGGATGAGCAGAAATTTCCAACTAAATATTGGGAAGACTGAAGCCATTATCTTCAGTCCCCGCCACAAACTCCATTCCTTAGCCATCAACTCCATCCCTCTCCCTGGCCACTGCCCGATGCTGAACCAGACCTTCTCAATCGTGACCCAGAGATGAGCTTCAAACCACATATCCGCTCCATCACCAAGACAGCCTACTTCCACCTGCGTAACATCGCCCATCTCCGCCTCTGCCTCAACTCATCTGCTGCCAAAACCCTCATCCATGCCTTTACTACCCCCAGACTGGACTATTCCAATGCTCTCTTGGCCAGCCTCCCATCGTGCACCCTCTGTAAACTTGAGCTTATCCAAAACGCTGCTGCCCGTATCCTAAATCGCACCAAGTCCCGTTCTCCCATCACCCTTGTGCTCGCTGACCTACATTGGCTCCCAGTCCAGCAATGCCTCCATTTTAAAATTCTCATCCTTGTATTCAAATTCCTCCATGGTCTTGCCCCTCCCTATTTCTGTGACTTCCTCCAGCCCTACAACCAGCCGAGATCTCTGCGCTCCTCCAATTCTGGCCTCTTATGCATCCCTAATTTTAATCGTTTTACTTAGTAGCTGTGCCTTTAGCTGCCTAGGCTCTAAGCTTTGGAATTCCCTCCCTAAACCTCTCTCCTCCTTTAAGATGCTCCTTCAAACCTACCTCTTTGACCAAGCTTTTGGTCACCTGTCCTAATATATCCTTATGTGGCTCGGTGTTACATTTTGTTTGATAATGTTCTACCTTGTGAAGCACCTTGGGACGTTTTATTATGTTAAAAGCGCTATATAAATGCAAGTTGTTGTTGGAGAAGGTAACTGGCCAACGGTACCAAGGTTAAACACTGTAACTGGAAAGCAAAGGAGATGCCAAGCTATTTATCACCACGACTGCTGTGTCTCTCTCTGAGTCCCATGCCAGTACTTTGCAATTGGTGAACCTCAGAAAGGAAGCATATGGCATCACTGGCAGATGGATTTGAACCACTTTAAAGAGCATCTATCCCAGACAAACTTAGCCAATTATGCTCCAACTTCCACTGCAAGTAGATCCTGATTAATGATCAGAACCATGTCTGGGCCCCATTTGTTTTCTGAGCCTAAAAGCCCATCATCAACTTGGTAATAGTGAAACCTTAGGCAAGAGTTGTTGACCATTCCACCTATTTCCTGTAAGGACACAAATCCATCCCTGGGAAAGGAAACATCTGACCTCAGGTTTCTTACCAACCTCCAAGGAATTGGTAGTCCAAATAACAAAAGAGATGTCAGACTTTTGAAAGGAATCCTACTTCCATGATGGGAGTGATGAGACCCAGATGAACGTATGTATAACCCTTGTTCATGACTATTGGCCGTAAGTGCATTGAGTGTAAGAATTTCTAAACCCTCTTCAACCTAGACCTCAAACTGAACCGTTCAGGGTTCTGCTACTAGGCAATGGCATTGAATTATGGAGTTTGGGCCGAGTTCCACTCAAACATATCCATAATGAGTCCCTCTCTTTTGTCCCACTTGTAGCCACGTGCTCACAAGGGGAGAAGTCTAGTACCATTAAACACACTAAGTTTCCCTGGAGAGCTTGTTCTGTATGGAAGAATTTTCAAAGTACACCCCAGTTCTGTCCTCCAGAAGCAGGGGATCTAGGCCATTTTAAAAAAGTTTGTCACATGTAAGCCAGTACAGCCAGGCCGACACTATCCTGGTCAGCTAGCCCTTTTTCCCCATTGCAGGGGTGTACCTTTGTTAAGAGGTGTTCTCGTTAATCAGCGTACTCCCAAAGTAGGGACTCCTGGTCCCCTCCAAAGCAGAGTCATTGACTCACTGTGTACTTGATTCCAGAGTAGGGTTTATATTAGTACCCGTGGCTCAATTTCTACCTGCATGAAGTGGGCCCAGGCCTTGTACCTCTGGTGGTTTTTGCACACTTCCATAACCCTTTCTCCAGCTTAACAGTAGGAAGACTGAAGCCACCCTCTTTGGCTATGCAACAAACTCCTCCCGCACCAGTGACTCCATCCCCTTTCCCAGCCACCGCCCAACAACAAACCGGTATGTTCACAACCTTGGTGTAGTGTTTGACCCACAGCCGAGTTTCTTACCTAGTGTCATCTCCATTACAAAGACGGCCAACTTCCACCTCTGCAATTTTGTCTGCATCTGCCTATCTGCCGTTGAAACCCTCGTACGTACCTTTGCTACCTCGATTACTCCAGTGGTCTCTGCCAGCCTCCCATCCTTCATAAACTCCAGCTCATCTAAGAGGCTGCTGCCTGCATCCTTTTCCACACCAAGACCCGCTCACCCATCACTCCCTCCATCCTGATTGATCCACATTGGTTCCCAGTCTCAAATTTATAATTCTTGCCCTTATCTTTAAAATCTCTGTAACCTCCTCCAGCCCTTTAACTTCCACAAATCTTTTCTTCCTCTGAATGCAGCCTCATGTGCACCCACCCCCCCTCCCTACACACCCTATGACTGGTGGCCATGCCTTCAGACACCTAGGTCCTACTCTCTGGCATTCCCTCTCCACCTCCTTTAAGATCCTCCTTAAAACCCATCTCTTTGACCAAACCTAAAGTGACCCCTCCCAATCTCTGTGGCTTGGCCTCCATTTTTCCTACTCCTTGGTGAAGCATCTTGGGATTTTTTTAATGTGTTAAAGGCACTATACAAATGCAAATTGTTACTCCCATTCTTAAACTTCATTAATGCACCCAGGTAAAAACAAAGCGGTGGCTCGGTGCCAAAGGCCAGATCTAACAGACTAGTTGCTAATAATGTTAAAACCAATTGACATTCAAAGTAGGAAGCTATACTATAGTTAGGAATACCATGGATTTGAGTGATTTTACACGTTTCATCCTGGAGTGTTCTTGAAGTACAATACCTACTGCAAGCTGGCCATTGGATAACAGACGCTGGCTCCCCCACCAATAGATCAATGGTCTCTATTAACACTTTAACCTCACTGGCTAATTCCAGGTGCCTGGAGCCATCTTAATAACAAGAGTGAAAAAACATTTGTCCTTTTGAATGCATTATTCAAAAATTCAATTTTACAAAAAGATAACTCGACCAATTAACAAAATAGAAAAGGTTTCAATTTCACCCAACTATACAAAAACAAACAGAGAGGGAGCACAGTGCAGCTCCACCTCCTTAGTGCTCCCAACTCAATGGTACAAAGCCCTTAAACAGAGCTGCCGAAGTGTACTGGGATAATCCTTGTGATCACGGCTAATCGCCAGACACTGCATCGTTCTCACTCCCTTTAGTCACGTGTACAGCATTTACAGGCGTCTCAGTTTTCCACATCCTCTTCCTCGTTTTCAACCTCCTTTTGATCATCATCTTCCACCATTTTCACCTCTTCTGTATCTTCCTCGTTCTCGTCTTCCTTGCTCTTTTCATGTTCCTCACTCTCAGGCTTCTTATCCTTCTTCTTCTGTTCTGAAGCTTCTTTCTTTCCTCGCTGCTCTCGCTTGTAAGCTGTCGGGAAAGAGGCAGGATCATAAGAGGTTTTAAATATCAGAAAACATGGGCATGAGATCAGCAATTCCCAGGATTTAGATCAGTGTGAGTCCTCAGTAAGGGGGAAAGTGATCAATTTAGCAGAACACAGATGAGAAAATCACCAATCAGGAACCAAGAAGAAAGCATCCCATATTTAAGTGTGGAATGAATAAAAACACCAAGGATGAGCAGAAATTGTTACTCTGATCATTTGGAAACCAGGCCAAGATAGGCCTCAACTAGTTCTCAATTAGGACCTTGTTAACATGTTAATGGATCCATTATTCAACCCATGAATATGTTTGCATCTCATAGAAAACTGCACTGTTAATCAGATTCGTTCTTGCCCACAGAGTTAGTCAATTGCGGACTCTTGTTGTAGCCCAACCATACTTTTTGGCATTCTTACTGGGTGGTCCTTGGAATTTATCTCGAGTTCCTGCCTACGGCCATGATTCTTTAGGGACAAGAGATAATTGTTCCACTGATTTATTCACATGTGGGGGAGTCCAAAACTAGGGACCATAAGTATAAGATAGTCACCAATAAATCCAGTAGGGAATTCAGGAGAAACTTCTTTACCCAGGACAGTAGTTTGAATGTGGAATCCGCTACCAGCGGGAGTGCTTGCGGTGATTAGCATAGATGCATTTAGGGGGAAACTAGATAAATACATGAGGGAGAAAAGAATAGAAACATAGAAAATAGGAGCAAGAGTAGGCCATTCAGCCCTTCGGGCCTGCTCCGCTATTCAAAATGATCATGGCTGATTGTCTAACTCAGTACCCTGTTCCCGCTTTTACCCCATATCCCTTGATCCCTTTAGCATTAAGTAATATATCTATCTCCTTCTTGAATACATCTAATGACTTGGCCTCCACTGCCTTCTGTGGTAGAGAATTCCACAGGTTCACCACCCTCAATGAAGAAATTTCTCCTCATCTCGGTTCTAAATGGCATACCCCGTATACTGAGACTGTGACCCCTGGTTCTGGACTCCCCAGCCATTGGGAACATCCTCCCTGCATCTAGTCCTGTTAGAATTTTATATGTTTCGATGAGATCACCTCTCATTCTTCTAAACTCCAGTGAATATAGGCCTAGTCAACCCAATCTCTCCTCATACGTCAGTCCTGCCATCCCAGGAATCAGTCTGGTAAACCTTCGTTGCACTCTCTCCATGGCAAGGACATCCTTCCTCAGATAAGGAGACCAAAACTGTACACAATACTCCAGATGTAGTCTCACCAAGGCCCTGTATAACCGCAGTAAGACATCCCTGCTCCTGTACTCAAATCCTCTTGCAATAAAGGCCAACATACCATTCGCCTTCCTAACTGCTTGCTGCACCTGAATGCTCGCTTTCAGCAACTGGTGTATAAGGACACCCATGTCTCGTTGCACCTCCCCTTTTCCCAATCTATCACCATTCAGATAATAATCTGTCTTTCTGTTTTTACAACCAAAGTGGATAACCTCACAGTTATCCACGTTATACTGCATCTGCCATGTTCTTGCCCACTCACCCAACTTGTCTAAATCACATTGGAGCCTCTTTGCATCCCCCTCACAGCTCACATTCCACCCCAGCTTTGTGTCGTCTGCAAACTTGAAAATGTTACATCTAGTTCCCTCATCCAAATCACTGATATATATTGTGAATAGCTGGGGCCCAAGCACTGATCCCTGCGGTACCCCACTAGTCACTGCCTGCCACCCGGAAAAAGACCCGTTTATTCCTACTCTGTTTCCTGTCTGTCAACCAATTCTCAATCCATGCCAGTATATTCCCCCCAATCCCATTTGCTTTAATTTTGCACACTAACCTCTTGTGTGGGACCTTATCAAAAGCCTTCTGAAAATCTAAATACACCACATCCACTGGTTCTCCCCTATCTATTCTACTAGTTACCTCCTCAAAAAACTCCAGTAGATTTGTTAAGCATGATTTTCCTTTCATAAACCCATGCTGACTTTGTCCAATCCCATTAATGCCTTCCAAATGTTCTGTTATCACATTCTTTATAATAGACACTAGCATTTTCCCCACTATTGATGTTAGGCTAACTAGTCTGTAATTCTCTCCCTCCTTTTTTAAATAGTGGGGTTACATTTGCCACCCTCCAATCTGTAGGAACTGTTTCCAGAGTCTAAAGAATTTTGGAAGATGACCACCAATGCCTCCATTATTTCCAGGGCCACTTCCTTTATTACTCTGGGATGTAAATTATCAGGCCCTGGGGATTTGTCAGCCTTTAGCCCCATTAATTTCCCTAACACTTTTTTTTTACTAATACTGATTTCCTTCAGTTCCTCCCTCTCACTAGACCCTTGGTTCCCTAACATTTCCGGGAGGTTATTTGTGTCCTTTGTGAAGATAGAACCAAAGTATGTGTTTAATTGTTCTGCCATTTCTTTGTTCCCCATTATAATTTCCCCCATTTCTGACTGTAAGGAACCTACATTTGTTTTCACTAATCTTTTTCTCGTGACATATTTATAGAAGCTTTTACAGTCAGTTTTTATGTTCACTGCTAGTTTACTGTCATACTCTATTTTTCCCCTCTTAATCAATCTCTTTGTTCTCCTTTGCTGAATTCTGAACTGCTCCCAATCCTCAGGCTTGTCGCTTTTCTGGCAATTTTATGTGTCTCCTCTTTGGATCTAATACTATCCCTAATTTCTTTTGTAAGCCACGGTTGAGCCACTTTTCCTGTTTTATTTTTGCGCCAATAGAAGGATATGCTGATAGGGTTAGATGAAGTAGGGTGGGAGGAAGCTCGTGTGGAGCATAAAAACACCGGCATAGACCAGTTGGACCAAATAGCCTGTTTCTGTGCTGTAGATTCTATGTAATCCACTACCCTATCAGTTGTTGATATAGCTGCCTTTGCCACACTTGCCCTGGGAATGCTCGATGCTGATCCCTGGGTGCCTGAAATGGGAGTGTGTTCCAATCTACCATTCTTCGACTTGAACACAAAACATTAATGAAAAAGTAAGCAATCGACTAGAGGAGTGTTCCATCTACCCAGCCCTGAGAGTAAGACATACAAGTTTTGGTTTCAAATACTTACTCACCAATAACCTGCTCACTGATGCTCAGTTTGGGTTCCGCCAGTACCACTTGGCTCCAGACCTCATTACAGCCTTGGTCCAAACATGGACAAAAGAGCTGAATTCCAGAGGAGAGGTGAGAGAGACTGCCCTTGACATCAAGGCAGCATTTGACAGAGTGTGGCACCAAGGAGCCCAAGTAAAATTAAAGTCAATGGGAATCAGGGGGAAAACTTGCCACTGGCTGGAGTCATACCTAGCACAAAAGAAGATGGTAGTGGTTGTTGGAGGCCAATCATCTCAGCCCCAGGACATTGCTGCAGGACTTCCTCAGGGCAGTGTCTTCGGCCCAACATCTTCAGCTGCTTCATCAATGACCTTCCCTCCATCATAACGTCAGAAATGGGGATGTTCTCTGATGATTGCATAGTGTTTAGTTCCATTCGCAACCCCTCAAATAATGAAGCAGTCCGTGCCCGCATGCAGCAAGACCTGGACAACATCCAGGCTTGGGCTGATAAGCGGCAAGTAACATTCGCTCCAGACAAGTGCCAGCCAATGACCATCTCCAACGAGAGTCTAACCACCTCCCCTTGACATTCAACGGCATTACCATCGCTGAATCCTCCACCAACATCCTGGGGGTCACCACTGACCAGAAACCTAAATGGACCAGCCACATAAATACTGTGGCTACAAGAGCAGGTCAGAGGCTGGGTATTCTGCGGCGAGTGACTCACCTCCTGACTCCCCAAAGCCTTTCCACCATCTACAAGATACAAGTCAGGAGTGTGATGGAATACTCTCCACTTGCCTGGATGAGTGCAGCTCCAACAACACTGGAAGCTTGACACCATCGAGGACAAAGCAGCCCGCTTGATTAACATCCCATCCACCACCCTAAACATTCACTCCCTTCACCACCAGCGCACAGTGGCAGCAGTGTGTACCATCTACAGGATGCACTGCAGCAACTTGCCAAGGCATCTTCGACAGCACCTCCCAAACCCGTGACCTCTACCACCTAGAAGTAGGACAAGGGCAGCAGGCACATGGGAACACCACCACCTGCACGTTCCCCTCCAAGTCACACACCATCCCGACTTGGAAATATAGCGCCGTTCCTTCAGCGTCGCGTAGTCAAAATCATGGAATTCCCTACCTAACAGCACTATGGGAGAACTTTCACCACACGGACTGCAGCAGTTCAAGAAGGCGGCTCATCACCACATTCTCAAGGGCAATTAGGGATGGGCAATAAATGCTGGCCTTGCCAGCAATGCCCACACCCCATGAACGAATAAAAAAAATGCCAAATCCAGTTTCTACCGTATGATGCCACGGTATTGATCGCATCAAGTGTCTGTAAAGGATGTATTCACTTGTATTGTACACCAGTTTTTCAGTTCATTTTAAAGTACTTGTCGCATACCTGTAAAATGTCACTTTTTGCATTAGGAAACAAAACCAGAGACATTCAAAATGCAGCTACAATTTGTAGTTATGGTCCTTACTTAGGTGTGCAGAATGATCTTGTCCTTGCCATTTCGTTAATTAAATGATGCAATTCAATTAGTTCAACAGTTTAAACAGTATGTCACAGGCTCCTCACCTTCCAATGCATCTTTCAGTGGGGTAATGAAGCGATCAAACTCCATCTCTTCCATTGCTGCAAGCACATCAGAGGCACTCAGTGTCTTCCTCTTGCTCTTCATTGCAAAGTTATTTGCGCTGGGAAGATACACAGACTTTAATGCATCTCTTTACCACCTTTGTGTATGATACAGCCATTAAAACACCATCCCACAGGCTTAATGCATCACACAACCCCAACATCAAGACATAGCTCTCAGTGCACCATTAGACAGCCTTCAGCACAGAGATAAGGCCCTAAGTGTCATTAAGCATTGGAGAGATTCAAGCCATTTTATTCAGCTTCCTCCAAAAACTCTTGTACCCTTGCCCCCAAGTGCATCCATGATTTCATTGTTACCTACCCAAACATAGCCAGTGCATCTGCAGCAATAGCTTCTCATCCCTCCCCTGTATTACCTCCAGAATCTATCCTTGGCACTCTCCCCTTATGTATGTGCTGTCCCTTGGTGACATCATCCACAGGGTCAGCTTCATATGTATGTTGACCACATCTTGTTCTATTTCTCCACCATCTCTTGCTGCTGGCATGCTGTCAAGCTGCTTGTCCAACATGAAGTCAAGGATGAGTCCTAATTTCCTCCAATTCAACACCAGAAAATAAAAGCCATTGTCCTTGATGCTTACCACAAAATTCCTCTGCTGCTGACTTCACCCCCCCCACCACCACCTTTCTGGCTATTATCTCGGGCCAAATCAGATCATTTGCAACCATGGCCTCCTATTCAAGCTGAGCTGAGCTTTAAACCCTACATCCCATCAATCAAGACTGCTTATTTCCACCATTGCAACACTGCCCACTCCACCCCACCTCAGCTCCTCCACCGACTAAAATCCTTATACATGCATTGGTCACGTCCAGACCCGGCCACTCTCCTTGCTGGCCTCCCAACTTCCATTAACTCCAACTTGTCCACAACTTTGTTGCAAGTGTTCTGTCCCACACAGAGTCTTGCTCCTCCATCAACCTGTCCTCATTGACCTACATTAGCTCCTGATCCCAAACACATTAAACTTAAAATCCTTGTCCTCATCTTGAAATCACCCCCATGGCCTCATGCCACTCTATCTCTGCAATTTCTTTCAGCCCTACATCCCTTCCTGAGCATTCATTCCTCTGACTCTGGCATTCCGTTCTCACAGCTCACAGAAGCCCAGAAAAGAACGCTGCCCTTTTCTTGGCTCCCCATTGCAGTAAGTTGACGCCCAGAAGCTTGCAGATAGTTTGTGGGTGAATTTATAATTAACGAGCAGCGGACACCATTCCTTCATCGCTCAGCATAATTTCCGGACCAATATCTTTACTCAGAGAGTGGTTAGAATATGGAACTTGAAAAATTGAGGTGAATAGCTTAGATGCACTTAAGGGGAAAACTAGATAAGTACACAAGGGAGAAAGGAATAGAAGGATATGTTGATAGGATTAGATGAAGAAGGGTGGGAGGAAGCTTGTGTGGAACATAAACACCGGCATAGACCCGTTGGGCCGAATAGCCTGTTTCTGTGCTGTAAATACTATTTAACATAAAATTAGAAACAAAACACATTTACCAGACACAGAGAATAGCTAAAGGGGGGCATGTAAGTAGAATGGGATGCAAGTTTTTAAATGGTCTTTCGCCATTAAGATCTCGGTTCACATCAGCCCAGAGTGAAGGAATGAAATCTCTTCTTTGTTAATTCTATGTAAAACCAGTTTGAACAGTGTCCATCTGATTCCTACAAGATGTAGATCTACCAGGACAAAGCTGCTCGTTAAACAGCACTAAATTGGAAATCTCACTCAGTTGCCAACTTTGAGTGGAGGGAGCTTTATTGTACCTGTAACCATACTATTTCTCAACAGTGTCATGATTGATGCTGACATTCTTCAGCATTAACATCTTTCACTTTGATGAGCACAAAATTCAATAAAAGTCATAAAAAACGAAGCTTTGCCACTGTGATAGCTCTATAGTTAAACCAATCAGAGAAGGCATGCTAGAATTACAGAGAGCCACAGGGCTACGTGGCTTTACTGCTCAAGTGGAGTTTCTTACCAGGAGGTTGCATAAAGAACAAAGACACTAGCTGCTCGGGATATTGCGCTGCGGGCTTCCTTTGACACATTCACTCCATCTGGAAGCTAAGAGAAGAAGAAACAGATTAATCCAACTGCATGCAAACTAGCTTTATACCAGTTCTATAGATTGAGCACAACTATATTATAGATAGAAAGTCATTTAGCAAGCAGCCATATAGCCAATGTAGAGCAATTTTGTTGTTCACGAGATGATATTTGACTTCCAAAAATATACCACTTTTTAACCTGGGGGCTAGCAAGAAGGACAGTTTTCTGGAACTCTACATCGCCCCATTCCATCAACTAATCCCAAGCCCTTATGTGATGCCATATAGTAATGTAAAGTGCTTCCTCGCATTGATTATCCAAGCACCCCCTTCAGATAACAAAGGCTGCACTTGTTCTAATTATCCTTACAGTCAAATGCAAATAAACAAACCTCATCAAAGCACAATTTCCATGACTCAACCCATTCCTCTCCCTTGTACAAAAACTCAAGGAACCCAACATTTCCCATTTACTCCCACTGTACAGAAATCCAAGGGACCAAACCAATTGTACAGAAATCCAATGGATCTAACTGCTTCCGGCTCACTCCAATTGCATAAAAGCCCGGTGGACCCAACTACATTCCATTCACTTCTACAGTGTGGGAACCAAATAGATCTGCATACAAACCCAGCAGACACAAAACCTTACCATTCACTCCCACTGCATACAAAACTTGACAGCTCAACTCTTCCTATTCATTACTGCTATGCATAGAAACACAGTGAACCAAACTCCTTCATATTCACTCCCATTGTACAACATAGGTTTACAAACTGGAGTCCCCAAGGCAATCCAGGGAGTGGGGTCCTCGAGGTCATGAAATTTCTGTCCATCTCATTTGATTTTTGTATTTGTTAAAATATTAGCAAGTTACTTCCATGGCTGTAAACTAATAAAGTAAAAACTTTTTCTGCAATGATAGTGCTGTTTTCCTTTGGGTAACTGGAACTGTCTTTTGGAAATAAGGACAGAGATGCCTATTTGAGAGGGAACTTCAGTAACATACAGATATTAGCATGGGTCCCCCACACAGAAAAGTTTGAAAACTACTATTTTACAGAAACCCAAATCTTTCCTTATCACTGCAACTGAGGAGAAACTCAATGGACTAAACTCCAATCAAATCACCCTCACTGTTTAGAAATCTAATGGACTTGTTATGTTTTGGGGTTTCAGATATCTACTTGGGTTTAGCTAACCGGAATATATCATGTGCCTCCTGACCTTCAGTAGGCAGATGAACATGCATTCTAACAGACCGTAGCTCAGGCTGTAAACCACTAGACAACTTTATTGAACATTAAAAGAGATAAATGCATAGTACTGAACAAAAAGAATATGTATGCAGTAAATATAGATTTCACTATCCTCCTTGGAATCAAAACATGCACTTTGCATGCGCTAACCCGCAACATAAAATTAACCCTTCAAACACAGTTGCTTATTTCTTACGTATGCAATCGCTACCACAGTCATCTGATGAGTTTCAGATTCATTTTAAAAACTATGGAGTTATATTTGCTCTCCAGCATGAAATTGGAGTAGTGGGCAGTTTTGGCAGGGGAGAGTGAGGACCAATAGCACTTGGTGTGTTCCAGCCAGATCTGGAGATGGATGCGAAACCAGCTGTGTGCCATCGTACTTTCAAACTGTGCCCTTGGACTTGAGGGAGCTTAGGTGGGGGGCCATTCCAGCGGGAATGACTGAAATGTGAGGAGTAAAGATTTTGCTGGGAATAAGAACATTAAAAGGTGGAGCCAAGGAATGGTTGAGGAAATCAACAGTTGCATAAATATTGTGGTGAATGGAGGGTCAAAAGCTAGGCAGTTTGAAAATGCAGCTGTAAGCGACCTGGGGGAAAGTTTTTTCCTCAGGTGTGGATGCAGAAAGAAGGGTATTGAAGGGGGTAGGGTGATGTAGGCGGTGAGGGATACAATGAAGTGGTCAGAGATAGCCTCGACAGTGATCAAGACCACGGGAGTAGAGGTCACAGGAGATGGCAAGGTCAAGAGGGTGGCCGTGAATATGATTAGTAGAGTTTATATGGAGGGA
Source organism: Heptranchias perlo (assembly GCF_035084215.1). Classification (NCBI taxonomy): domain Eukaryota; kingdom Metazoa; phylum Chordata; class Chondrichthyes; order Hexanchiformes; family Hexanchidae; genus Heptranchias; species Heptranchias perlo. Next base: position 4,633,557 of record NC_090355.1, read on the forward strand.
GAGGTTTAGGGAAAACAGGAGGGCACTTTGTGCAATACCATCCAAGGAGTAGCTCCAAATTCCTCTGAATATATCTCAGAGTAAAGAACGTTCAAACTGTATTCCTCATAACTACATTTAGGTAGTCGGACAAAAGTACAGTTGGAAAACGTTTAAAACAGCTGTGTAGGATGCTGACTAAATGGAACGGTGTGACCCTTTCGTCAGTTCCAAATATTTTGAATGATCCATGAGGCAGGTCCCCATCCAAGGACAATAGCAGCAATTGATGCACGCACATCAAGGCCTTTGACATACCAGACTGCAATGTACATACTCTGCAGCTTGCAGAAATGGCTAGCAGTCATCAATTTTAACCGTGTGTCATGACCAGCAAGAAAGAATCCAATAAAAAATCCACCGAAGACAAAAATCCTTCTTTTGTCACAAACCATATAGAAATGAATCCATCCCCTTTCCATTCACCCCCACTGTATATTAACCCACTGGACTCATTCCCTCCTGTTGTACATGATTTTCTATGTAATACAATTTTTTGATAGAATCCATGTTCCAAAGTTATCAATTTTTTTAATAATCTGTTCATTGGCCAGTCACTCCACTGCCACATTTCACAATTTAAAAACCAAAATCAGCTCATGAAAAATATATTTTTAAGTATTTTCTAACATCCGGTGAATGACTATGCAGTTGTAGGAGTTCCTGATCATTTATTAGGAAAATAAATTATGCATTTATCAGCTATTGGTTGCACAAAAATAGCAATAATGACTCGAGGTATGAAGACACCATTCATCAATCTTATGGAATTAAATTAATAAAATCTGTGATTTATGGATCCCTGTATAAATTGTGAGAAACCCCAGCAGTGCTCACCGCCTCTTTGATAATCCTGGTAATGACTGCATTCGGCAGGTTTAAATCCTCTGGTCTCTCGGCCATCTTTCTCACCTAAACCACAAATACAGAAACCAATTCAGATTGTTAGAAATGTGACAATTCAGGAGCAGCTGAGACATTCCTCTCAACTCCAGAACTACCTACCCACTCTCAAATGTGACATCATGGCCAAGACCTAATATCTTGGACATACATGTAGCCGTGCATTTGTGGTTCAAAGGCACAATAAGCAATGCATTCTTGGCTGTTTGGATGCTGGCTGGCCAGTAAGGCAGAGGATACATTTATATTTAAGTGGCTTCCACCACACTACCAGATAATCTAAAGTCCATATCCATTTAAGAAAAACACTATGCACGTATGAAAACATGACATTCGGCTACGTGCACATTTTTTTTCTGAACAGCACAATGAAAAAAAACAAACTTTTGCTACCCAGTTTGGAATTATCAAAATAATTTGGCAGCTGATTGAAAAAGTCAATTTTTCAGTGTACGCAGTCAATGGTCACCCTACTGCACCCACTGAACCAGGCCTTGGCAGCAGTACTGAGCGAGTGCTGCATTGTCGGAGGTGCAGTCTTTCAGGTGAGACGTTAAACGGAGGCCTCACTTGTCTGTGCACGTGGATGTAACAGATCCCACAGCGTTATTCAAGAACAGCAGGAAAGATCTCCCAATGTTGTGGCCAATATTTATGCCTCAGCCAACATCACAAAAAAAAATTAACTAGTCATTTATTCCAATACTTTTTGTGAGACCCAGCTGTCCACAAATAGAAACATAGAAAATAGGAGCAGGAGTAGGCCATTCAGCCCTTCGAGCCTGCTCCGCCATTCAATATGATCATGGCTGATCCTCTATCTCAATACCATATTCCCGCTCTCTCCCCATACCCCTTGATGCCTTTTGTGTCTAGAAATCTATCTAGCTCCTTCTTAAATATATTTAGTGACTTGGCCTCCACAGCCTTCTGTGGTAGAGAATTCCACAGGTTCACCACCTTCTGAGTGAAGAAATTTCTCCTCGTCTCAGTCCTACCCCCTATCCTGAGACTGTGACCCCTCGTTCTGGACCACCCCCCAGCCAGGGGAAACATCCTCCCTGCATCCAGTCTGTCTAGCCCTGTCAGAATTTTATATGTTTCAATGAGATCCCCTCTCATTCTTCTAAACTCGAGAAAATACAGGCCGAGTCGACCCAATCTCTCCTCATACAACAGTCCTGCCATCCCAGGAATCAGTCTGGTGAACCTTCGCTGTACTCCCTCTATGGCAACTATATCCTTTTTTATGTAAGGAGACCAAAACTGCACACAATACTCCAGGTGTAGTCTCACCAAGGTCTTGTATAACTGCAGTAAGACATCCTTGCTTCTGTACTCAAATCCTCTTGCAATGAAGGCCAACATACCATTTGCCTTCCTAACTGCTTGCTGCACCTGCATGTTTGCTTTCAGTAACTGGTGTACAAGGACACCCAGGTCCCTTTGTACATCAACATTTCCCAATCTATCACCATTTAATTAATACTCTGCCTTTCTGTTTTTCCTTCCGAAGTGGATAACTTCACATTTACCCACGTTATACTGCATCTGCCATGTACTTGGCTGCCACGTTCACCTAAATAACTTCAAAAGTAACTGGCGGACTGAGAAGAACTGGGACATCCCGGTGATGTGAAAGACACTATATAAATGGAAGTTCTTTCTTTCTGGTGAAGGGACAACAAACATAAAAACACACAGACAACACCTATACATAGAAGTTACAACACAACCACTCCATCTAAGCATTAAACCTCCACACAAGCAAATAGATCTAATCAAATTTACCTAACCTGCTCCCATATCCCTTCATCCACCTATCCAATCTAATCTTGAATGTTGACATAGTTTCTGCCTCAGCCACTGACCCAGGAAGTGAATTTCATATCCTCACAATTCCATGTAAAGCAGTATCTCCTGCTCTCTGTTCTAAATCTCTTGAAAACTGTGTGCTTATATCTACCCTGTCTCATCCTTTCATAATTTTAAACACTATCATATCGCCCTGTAATCTGCGTTGTCTAACAGAAAAAAGACCCAATTTTTCCAAGTCTTTCTTCATATTTTATTTCCACACGCGATAGCATCCTCATGAATCTGCATTGTACCCTTTCTAAAGCCTCAATATCCTTCCTATAGTGTGGAGCCCAATACTGCACAGTACGCTAATTGAGGAATTATGAAAGTTTTATATAGGGTCCTCATTACCACTTGGCTTTTATATTCTCTACCTCTTGTGATGAAACCTTATACTGAAAAGCTGTGCCCTAACCAAAGAAGACTTGCATTTATTTAGTGCCTTTCATGACCTCAGGACTCCTCAAAGCACTTTACAACAAATTAAGTATTTTTTTTTTAAGTGTAGTCACGGTTGTAATGTAGGAAACACAGCAATTTGCACACAGCAAGGTCCCACAAACAGCAACTTGATAATGACCAGATAATCTGTTTATAGTGATGTTGGTTGAGGGATAAATATTGGCCAGGACACCGGGCAGAACTCCCCTGCTCTTCTTCAAATGGTGCCATGGGATCTTTTATGTCCATCTGAGAGGGCAGTTTAATGCCTCATCTGAAAGACGGCACCTCCGACGGTGTAGCACTCCCTCAGTACTACACTGGAGTGTCAGTCTGGAAGTTGTGCACAAGTCCCTGGTCTTCCTGAAAGTAAGGTCTCCATTCATTGTAACCCAGGCCTATGGAGGAGGGCCATATGCATGCATCCCACACGCACCACAGCGCAGCAGGCTCACACATGCAGTCGCGTCGACTGCCACCACTATCTATGGCGGTAGTAATACATTCTGCTACTGCCACCGACAGGATGTGGGAGGACAATACTTACCTAACCCTTTGTCTGGAATGTGTAATTTAATCCAGTCTGCTGCAGTAATTGAAGCTCTCTGGAATGTGTAATTTGATCCAGTCATTGTCTGGCAGGCTAGAGTTCAGCGAACGCACAGCGCTGACACTAACGAGTTCAGCGAACGCACAGCGCTGACACTACCGAGTTCAGATAGGAAGGTATGAGGCCATGAAGGGATTTCAATACAAGGATGAGAATTTTAAAATCAAGGTGTTCACGGACCAGGAGCCAATGTAGGTCAGCGAGCACAGGGGTGATGGGTGCACAAGACTTGTTGCGAGTTAGGATATGTGCAGCAGAGTTCTGGATGATCTCAAGTATATTGAGGGTGGAAGATGGGAGGCCGGCCAGGAGAGCACTGGAATAGTTAAGTGTAGAGGTAACAAAGACATGGATGAGGGTTTCAGCAGCAGATGAGCTGAGGCAGGGGCGGAGGTGTTACGGAGGTGGAAGTAGGTTGGTGATGGAACAGATGTGTGGTCGGAAGCTCATTTCGGTCAAATAGAATGCCAAGGTCTGGTTCAGCCTCAGACAGTAGCCAGGGGAGGGATAGAGTCTAGGGAACAGAGTTTGTGGTGGGGACCGAAGACAATGGCTTGAGGACAGGGGAGAGGGGCCTTGGAAGGGTAAAGAGAAAAGACGAAAAAAGGGAAAATAGAAGCGATGGGCTTAGGTCCGGAGCGGCAGTCAAAATGGGCACATGAATGGACACAGGGAAACTCAAGTTACATAGGCGTGGTTATGTAGCAAGCTTAGGATAGATATGTCCTGGTAATAAACAGGGAAGAGAGAGGAGGCAATAGGAGGGTGTCCAAAGTTAAAGTCAGAGGTCCCGTGATGGGATACGGTTGACGTAGATAGGGTGGAGTCAGCTTGGAGCTTCGACGAACTGCTGTCCAGGTTCAGAGACAGATGTGGAGGGCAAGCCAATAGGTTGCCTCCAATTCCATGTGCTCTCATTTTTGTTAACAGTCTACGTGGAACCTTGTCGAATGCTATCAGCATGATCTGATTAAAAACTCCCACCAAATTCCCTTCTGCTGGAGGGGTGAGGCCTCCACATTGCGCAGCCTCGCAGCTCGCTTCGACTCTGAAAACACTCCACTCCAGGCCAACCCAGCAATTGACTCGTGGGCCTCTTCAAACATGTAGCCCCATGAACGGGCACTGCAAGATCATACGGGGGGTGCTGCAGCTGTTTCTCTGAGAGGCTGAATTTGACAAATCCACAGCATTGCCTATTTTACATAACTTGAGCTACAAGGTTGGTTTAGTGAGGCACATTTCATTTAACGAGAACGGGTGAGGGTGACGTCATTGGAAGTGAGGTCACTAGCGGAGCCATAGCTTTTTAGCATGTGCTGAGAGTGATGTCATCGGGTGGCCCAGCGCACACGCAGGAGGACATCACAGGTCGATCGAAAACCAGAAGTCCCCACACTGTCACTAATCACTCCCGTCAAAGAGCTGCGGTGACTGATTGGACATCGTGTGTGGGCCATGGATTGTTTTCAGATTTACTGGATAGAAAGTGGGGGCGGGTCACCTTTTACATTACAAAGTGAATAGTAGCACTGCGCGCGCACTGAGCTTTCCAAGAAATCAACTCGCTGCCGTTCATGCTCAAGAGCGAGATCCAGGTCTAACGGTTGGGAGGAGAACAGCGTGATCCAGGTCTAACAGGGGGAGCAGATGAATGTGATCCAGGTCTAACGGTGGGGAGGAGGAGAGCGTGATCCATCTCCCCATCTGTTCTCCCTCTCTTACCCCTCCTTATACCTGGATCACATTCTCTCCTCTTCCCCCCCCTGCTTGCTCCCACCCAGCTCCCCCCTTCCCCTGCTGCTGGAGTTTAGAAGAATGAGAGGTGATCTCATTGAAACATATAAAGATTGAGAGGGCTTGACAGGGTAGATGCAGAGAGGCTATTTCCCCTGGCTAGAGAGTCTAGAACAAGTAAGCATAGTCTCAGAATAAGGGGTTGGACATTTATGACTGAGATGAGAAATTTCTTCACTCAGAGGGTTGTGAATCTTTGGAATTCTCTACCCCAGAGGGCTGTGGATGCTCAGTCGCTACGTACATTTAAGACTGGGATCAATAGATTTTTGGACTGTAAGGGAATCAAGGGATATGGGGATCCTCCAAGAAAGTGGAGTTGAGGTCAAAGATCAGCCATGATCTTACTGAATGGTAAAGCAGGCTCGAGGGGCAGGATGGCCCACTCCTATTTCTTATGTTCTTATACTTCTGCTTCCCCCATTCCCCCGCCCGTCGCTGCTTCTGCTACCCCCTTCTAGCACTGTTTCTGCACCCCCTTCCCTGCCTCCTTCTCCCCTTCCTCCATGCTCTGCTCTTCCTCTCCCCTCCCTTACGGCTACCTGCTATATCTTCGGTGCTCGGCCTCCAGTCCGCGCTTTTAGCGAGCGGCAAAGGGGACAGTTGGTGACCTACAATGCGCGTGCGCGGTCCCAACACGCAGCGGTCCCGAGTGCGCATGCGCTATCCCCTGGCGCTGCTCACGGCGCGCATCGACCCACCTGTGCCCGACCCTCACTGGAGGGGGAGGGGGGGGGGTTCGGGGCGGCTGGTTACCAGGGCCGACCAACGGCGTCGGACCGATCCCGCTCGACCAAAGGCCCCCGCCCCCCGAGCATTAATAACGGGACCTCAAACTGACAAGATACGCGCTGCAACCGGACAGTAAATGAAACGATTACTTTATAATAATTAATGACAGTTGATTTATAATAAGCACATCTCCGTCCGCCGCGCCGCACTCACCTGGCCACTCGCTCGAGCGCAGCATCAGGCAGCCTCTCCAGCTTTGACCCCACCCACTCTCTGACCCCGCTCACAAACTGCGTGACTGGCTGCCGGGAGGTCACGTGACCAATGCCATTCCCGCCTCTTCTCATATTTCCGACATCGCCCGCGCGCTGCGCCTGGTTCACAGACGATGAGACCGGGAGAGTGATGCGGGCGGGAGCTTTAAAAAAAACACGTGTGTTTCGCTCTCTACCCCCAACTTAACAAATCCATATCCAGCGTCCGAGAGTAAAAGCCTCCAGCATCTATTAGCCTCATATTTTTTTTTATATTCGTTCATGGGATGTGGGCGTCACTGGTGAGGCCAGCATTTATCGCCCATCCCTAATTGCCCTTGAGAAGGTGGTGGTGAGCCGCCTTCTTGAACCGCTGCAGTCCGTGTGGTGAAGGTTCTCCCACAGTGCTGTTAGGAAGGGAGTTCCAGGATTTTGACCCAGCGACAATGAAGGAACGGCGATATATTTCCAAGTCGGGATGGTGTGTGACTTGGAGGGGAACGTGCAGGTGGTGTTGTTCCCATGTGCCTGCTGCTCTTGTCCTTCTAAGTGGTAGAGGTGCTGCAGTGCATCCTGTGGATGGTACACACTGCAGCCACTGTGCGCCGGCGATGAAGGGAGTGAATGTTTGGGGTGCTGGATGGGGTGCCAATCAAGCGGGCTGCTTTGTCCTGGATGGTGTCGAGCTTCTTGAGTGTTGTTGGAGCTGCACTCATCCAAGCAAGTGGAGAGTATTCCATCACACTCCTGACTTGTGCCTTGTAGATGGTGGAAAGGCTTTGGGGAGTCAGGAGGTGAGTCACTCGATGCAGAATACCCAGCCTCTGACCTGCTCTTGTAGCCACAGTATTTATATGGCTGGTCCAGTTAAGTTTCTGGTCAATGGTGACCCCCAGGATGTTGATAGTGGGGGATTCGGCGATGGTAATGCCGTTGAATGTCAAGGGGAGGTGGTTAGACTCTCTCTTGTTGGAGATGGTCATTGCCTGGCACTTATCTGGCGCGAATGTTACTTGCCACTTATCAGCCCAAGCCTGGATGTTGTCCAGGTCTTGCTGCATGCGGGCTCGGACTGCTTCATTATTTGAGGGGTTGCGAATGGAACTGAACACTGTGCAGTCATCAGCGAACATCCCCATTTCTGACCTTATGATGGAGGGAAGGTCATTGATGAAGCAGCTGAAGATGGTTGGGCCTAGGACACTGCCCTGAGGAACTCCTGCAGCAATGTCCTGGGGCTGAGATGATTGGCCTCCAACAACCACTACCATCTTCCTTTGCACTTGGGAGTTATCTCTTTCTATCTTCATTTATCTGTTAGTATTTAGTTTCACAGGTTTATTCTCTTATATACAGTGATTAACGCTTAGAGCAGGGTCATATTCATTATTTTAGTGATTGAATGTTGTTCCATTTTCACTGTGGAGATTTCACTCTTTACACACACCAACCTAGAAAAGTTGATACTTTTGCTGACAGCCCCCAAAAAGCTGTCCCTGAATAAAAGTCTCTGACACATGAAAGCAAGTCATCCATGCCTTTGTTACTTCCAGACTGGACTACTCCAATGCTCGCCTGGCCGGCCTCCCGTCTGCCACCCTCCATAAACTTGAGCTCATCCAAAACTCTGCTGCCCATTGAAAACACTCCTGTGAAGCGCCTTTGGTCGTTTTATTACATTAAAGGCGCTATATAAATGCAAGTTGTTGTTGTTATATTGAATGCCTAACACACCAAACATTCCTTCACACTTAAGTAAAAAGAAAGACTTGCATTTATATAGCACCTTTCATGACCTCAGGCCGTCAGAAGGCGTTTACAGCCAATGAAGTACTTTTGCAGTCACTGTTGTAATGTAGGAAACACGGAAGCCAATTTGCAATTTGCACGATCCTACAAACAGCAATGTGATAATGACCAGATAATCTGCTTAAGTGATGTTTGTTCAGGGATAAATATTGGCAAACGCCATTGCTCTTCTAAGAAATAGCGTCATTGGATTTTTTACGTGCACCTGAGGGGGCAGACGGGGCCTCGGTTTAACGTCTCATCTGAAAGACGGCACCTCAGACGTGAAACCTGAAAGGGTATTCAAGTTTTTAAGGCACCAGTTTTATTTTTGTGGGGGGATGGGTGGGTCTGAGACATGATCACCCAGGAAATTTAGATTTTGACACTTTATTTGTATATTCCAAAATACCGGAAAATGTATCAAAGAACTTGGGCATTGCAATGTTTTCATCTGAAGAGGCAGGGACTTTTGTTCAACTTCATTGAAAACTACACTTGTCATTTTTCAGAATGATTGATTTATCTTCACATTTTGAAACTTCTTGCTCCCAGTTGCAGTGGATAATTTATTATTAGGAGTTTTTTTAATTGCCTAATAGTAAAAAGGGGATTCAACCCAGTCTTATTGATCACAGAATCATTTTAGTTAAGGCTTCACAGTTGTAACAGTCCTTCCAAATGCTGCCTCCTGTTCGAACATTTCCCTCTTCGTCTTTAAGATCCTCCTTAAAGCACACTTCTTCAACCAAGCTTTTAGTCACCCCTCCTTCTCTGGCTCAGCGTCCATTTTTACCATGTGTCTTGCACCTTGGGCCGTTTTTTCTAAGTTAAAGGCACTATATAAATGCGAGTCGTTGTTGCCGTAGCAATAGGTGAACTTAGAAATTACTGATAGGGATGTTTATACAAAGAACAGAAATTTATTTTCTAAAGGCATGTTCCCCCAGGGTGTTATTTTGCCCACTTTCTGGTATTCTGGGGCTGACAGGCATTCTGCCTTTCAAGATAAAAATAATTCCTCCAGGAAGGATTACAGATATTCTAAGTATAAAATAAACACTGCTGTATGGACTTCAGTACAACGTTAGAGGGTGAAGTTAACATAAACAAACTAACAGCATGGCAGTCTGAGAATTTGAACTCAGTTTAAAAAGCTGGTATCAGTAAAAAAAAATGGCCATGAAGTTGTCGGATTGTCGTAAAATCCCAGGTGGTTCACTAATGCCGTTTAAGGAAGGAAACCTGCCGTCCTTCCCCGTTCTGGCCTGTATGTGACTCCAGTTGCACACCGATGTGGTTGACTCTTAACTGCCCTCTGAAGTGGCCTAGCAAACCCCTCGGTTGTATCAAAAAGCGGTTCAAGAAGGTGGCCCACCACCACCTTCTCAGGGCAACTAGGAATGGGCAATAAATGCCGGCCTCGCCAGCGACGCCCACATTCCGAGAATGAATAGTAAAAAAAAACTCTGTTAAAATAGCAAATAGAAAAGTGTCAAGTGAACGCACTGAGCTTTCACGATAAACAGCTGAGATAGAGAGGGATGAACATCAGAGGCCTATACACAGACATCAGTGAGAGACAGACGGACAACAGAGAGAGAAAGACACACTAATAGCAGAAACATGCAGACAGCATGAAATCAAAGCAATGAGAAAAGCAGAAGAGACTGCGAAAGGAAACAAAGAAGGCATAAAAAAGGTGAAAAACATTAAACAATATATATTGAATCTTACATCATAAGTTTTTCTGCCTACACTGAGAACACAGCAAAAAAAAAGGCACAGAAAAAGTTTAATTCCATGCAGGAAAACCAGAGAGCAGGTACAGGGAAAAATACATATAGTAGATAGGAGATCTGACTGTGGTACAGAAAGCATTGGTATTCGCAGTACTTTTCTGGTCCAGTAGGAGTGTGCTTCTGGAGTTGGAGTCAAGGCACACTGCTGGGATCATGTAGAGGCCTTAGGCCAATGTCTGAGCTGCCTCTGACCTGGGAAGCGGTCAGTGGATTGCAAAAGGTGTTTCATTCTCCATTATCGACATCCTTCACCTTGATCAGCGCAATAATTCACCAAAGAGCATACGATGTTCCTGAATCGTAGAATATCGCCGGTATCTCGTAGGTAAAAGAAAGTCACAATGTCCTGCACAGGTAACATTTTAATATAAAAGAAAGAACCAGCTTGCGTTGCTAATTTTCCTTGTATCCGTAGTGCTAAACCTCTGGCCCACCTTGATCCGTCTCTCCAACAGGTGGAGATGCTGTTTCAGTGGGAACTGTTGTAACTTGTTCTTCAACGCTTTTGGCAACTACAATGCCATTCTGGTGATCCTCAGACCTTTCACGATTCCTCTGTTCCAGGATCACAAGTCTACTTTCAGTGGCAGCTTCCGGACCTTCCTGTTCACTCCTTTCGGCAATTGGAAGGCTGATCTGGTCCTCAGATCCTGCCTGTTCCAGAAGTGGAGACCCCATTTCAGTGGCAGCTTCCGGACCTTCCTGTTCACTCCTTTCGGCAATTGGAAGGCTGATCTGGTCCTCAGAGCCTGCCTGTTCCAGAAGTGGAGACTCCATTTCAGTGGCAGCTTCCGGACCTTCCTGTTCACTCCTTTCGGCAATTGGAAGGCTGCTCTGGTCCTCAGAGCCTGCGTGTACCAGAAGTGGAGACCCCATTTCAGTGGCAGTACTGAGATCTTGCTCTTTGATCCACTTTACATTTTGCACTTCATCTCCTGGGTGACAGTAAAACAATGTCAAATATTTGCAGCTTAGTAGAAATACAGGTGAAAGGTCACTCTGCAACTTATTACTCAAGGGATCCTGTCATTAATTGCTCTACTATATACCGCTATCTTAGACATAAAGCATTTTTTGGGGAGCTTGGATATCTGAGTTTTCTCTTATTGAATCATACAGCACAGAAGGAGGGCATTCAGTTAGCTCTTTGAAAGAGCAATCCAATTAGTCCCACTCCCCTGCTCTTTCCCGTAGTCCTGCAATTTTTTCCCCTTCATGTATTCATTCCAGTCCCTTTTGCAAGTTACTACTGAATCTGCTTCCACCACCCTTTCAGGCAAAACCCCACATGATTTTGAACACCTCTATTAAATCTCCCTTGAACCTTCTCTGCTGTAAGGGGAACCATCCCAGTCTCTCCACATAACTGAAGGCCCTCACCCCTGATACTATTCTGGTAAATCTCCTCTGCACCCTCTCCAAGACCTTGACATCCTACCTAAAGTGTGGTGCCCACCAGCTGAGGCTGAGGCTGCTGTCCTCTGAGAGGAAAGTTTCACACACATGAAGGAGTACATGATGGATATGTCCTCATGGTAAGTCCATACCCCAGTTAAAACTCACACATTGTTCTAAAAATTGGCTTTAGGAATAGAATCGCAAATGTGTTTTTATCCCAAAACAGTCTTTTTTTTCCCAGAAGACCAAAGTGATTGTTCCTGGGGAATGGGATTCTTTCCATCTTTGGCACTTCTCCTCCTCTCTCTGCTCCTTAAAAATGCTCCTTAAAACCTGCCTCTTTGAACAAGCATTTGGTCACCTGTCCTAATATCTCCTTATGTGGCTTGGTGTCAAATTGTGCCTGATTACGCTCCTGTGAAGCGTTTTGGGATGTTTTACTATGTTAAAGGTGCTATATAAACACAAGTTGTGGTTATTGTTGTTAAATACCTCCTACTATTCCACCGTGACATTCCCAATTTCCACATCAGCCATCCTTGTAGCCTGAATGAAACTGACAATTAGTGCTGAATTAAGGCCAGTTTTGTACAGCGGACCCAAGCCCATTAGAAACTAGACTGAAAGTGCACATAGAACCCTTATGGCTAGCAGGCAGAGAGAACTTTCATCTCAACAATCTGGGGTGGAATCAAACCTAGGACTCAGGTGCAAGGACAGAGTGCTATTGTCTCCAGTAAGAACGTAGTCAGCTCCCTTTAGCCTACATGTCATAAACATGCCTTAAGTTATAAAACAGCGAGTCCTCCAATTCACTGTGAGCAACACCACGCGATATTTGCTATACACATAAAAGAATTTAGACAAGCATGTAGCAAAGGTAGAGTGGTTTCAGTGGGGAATTTTAACTTTCATATACATTGGGATAAGCAGACGAGCTCATGTCAGAAAGGTGGCAAATTTCTTGAGTGTTCAGGACAGCTTTCTGCAACAATATATCCTAGAACCAACAGGGGGCAGGCCATACTAGATTTAATAATGAGTAATGAGCCAGATTTAGTTAACAACCTAATGGTCCGTGAACATTCAATAGCGATCATAATATGATCAAGTTCAACACTGTGTTTGAAAGGGAGAAACCCGTATCAGCTACTAAGATTCTAAATTTAGGCAAGGCCGACTTCAACGGGACGAGACAGAGATGGTCCACAGTAAACTGGGTAAATCTGTTAATGGGTAAAATGACAGAAGATCAGTGGGGGGTGTTCAAAAAAGAATTTAACGTGGTACAGAACCAGTTTATACCCCTAAGGGGCAAAAGCTCTATTTGCTAAAAAAAAACTGCCATGGATGACAAAAGAGGTAAGGGGCAACATAAGACTAAAAGAAAAAGCCTACAAAAATGCAAAACGTAGCACAGATCCTGGCGACTGGGAGAGATACAAAGAACAGCAAAGGGTGACAAAACAGATAGTAAGAGCTACAAAAAGGGGAGTATGAAAAGAAACTTGCAAGGGGTATCAAAATCAACACAAAAAAAATTTACAATCATATTAGGAAAAAGAGGGTGGTCAAGAGCAATGTGGGCCCCTTAAAAACTGATAATGGTGATACTGTAAATGAAAATAAGGAAATGGCAGACATGTTAAATAATTACTTTGCATCAGTATTTACAGTAGAGGGAGAGGATGGTATGCCAGACACCCCAAGGAAACTAATTTTGAATCAGGGATGGGGACTCACCATAATTAATGTAAACAAATTAACAGTAATGAAGAAAATAATGGCACTGGTGACAAATCCCCAGGACCAGATGGTTTCAATCCCAGGTTTTTAAAGGAAGTAGGTGAGAACATTGCAGATGCCCTAACTATAATCTTCCAAAGTTCTCTCGATTCAGGAACCATTACTTTAGATTGGAAAATTGTACCTGTCACTCCGTTATTTAAGAAAGGTGAGAGAGGGAAACCAGGGAATTATAGACCAGTTAGCCTAACATCTGTTGTTGGGAAATTACTAGAGTCTATAATTAAGGATAGAATGACTAAACACCTTGAAAATTTTCAGCTGATCAGAGAGAGCCAGCATGGATTTGTAAAGGGTAGGTCATGCCTGACGAACCTGATTGAATTTTTTGAAGAGATGACTAAAGTAGTGGACAGGGGAATGTCTGTGGATGTTGTTTATATGGACTTCCAGAAGGTATTTGATAAAGTCCCACATAAGAGACTGTTAGCTAACGTTGAAGTGCATGGAATTGAGGGCAAATTATTGACCTGGTTAGGAAACTGGCTGAGCAGCAGGAGACAGAGAGTAGGGATAATGGGCAGGTACTCAAATTGGCAGGATGTGACTAGTGGTGTCCCACAGGGATCTGTTTTGGGGCCTGAACTAGTCACTGTATTTATTAATGACTTAGATGATGGGATAGAGAGCCACATATCGAAGTTTGCCGATGACACAAAGATAGGCAGCATTGTAAGCAATATAGATGGAAGCATAAAATTACAGAGAGATATTAATAGATTAAGTGAATGGACAAAACTGTGGCAAATGGATTTCAATGTAGGCAAGTGTGAAGTCATCCACTTTGGACCAATAAAAGATAGATCAGGAGTATTTTCTAAATGGTGAAAAGCTCAAAACAGTGGAGGTCCAAAGAGACTTGGAGGTCCATGTACACAAATCATTAAAATGTCATGGACAGGTGCAGAAAATAATCAAAAAGGCTAATGGAACGCTGGCCTTTATATCTAGAGGACTAGAATACAAGGAGGTAGAAGCTATGCTACAGTTATACAAAGCCCTGGTTAGACCACACCTGGAGTACTGTGTTCAGTTCTGGAAACCGCACCTTAGGAAGGATATAATGACCTTGGAGGAAGTGCAGCACAGATTTACCAGAGTGATACCTGGACTCCAACGGTTAAATTACGAGGGGAGATTACACAAACCAGGGTTGTAGTCCCTGAAATTTAGAAGATTAAGGGGTGATTTGATCGAAATTTTCAAGATATTAAGGGGAACCGCTAGGTGAGTCTAGGGCTAGGGGACATAGCCTAAAAATTAAAGCCAGTCCTTTCAGGAGTGAAGTTAGGAAACACTTCTACACGCAAAGGGTGGGAGAAGTTTGGAACTCTCTTCCGCAAACGGCAGTCGATGCTAGCTCAATTGTTAACTTTAAATCTGAGATTGATAGATTTTTGTTAACCAAAGGTATTAAGGGATATGGGGCTAAGGCAGGTATGGAGTTAGGTCACAGATCAGCCATAATCTCGTTGAATGGTGGAACAGGCTCGAGGAGCTAAATGGCCTCCTCCTATTCCTATGTTCCAGGAGAAAAATGAAAAGGGACATTAAAAAAAATTGTGCCTTTCTCATTTTCTTTGAACACTTTTGTTTATTAGTTATAAAAATATTGGAGATGGGAGGAGGAGGCTGTTTGACCAGGCGGGGCAGATGGAGGTTGGAGGTCATATGATGAGACCTCCAGGAAAACGTCCAACCAGAGCTGGCGACGCGACTTACAACAAACACAGCTAAAAGAAAAAAATAAACACAGAAAATGCTGGAAAACCTCAGCAGGTCAGGCAGCATCTGTTGGGAGAGGATGGTAGGGTTAAGGTTTCAGGACGATGATCTCTTATCAGACCCGCTATATACACACACACATATATATATATAAAAGTCCATGTGGAATGAGTCGGAGCCGGAGACAGTTGCTGAGATGTGACTGTGAAAGCGGTTGTAAGAGAACACGTGATCAAAGACAAGAAGGGAGATAGATAACGATGAAGGTGAAGGTGAACAGGGTAAAAGAGACAAATGAAATCACATGGAAAAGAGGAGCAGAAGTTCGTCAAGGTGGGGACTCCTGGAGGAGAAGCGGCAGTGAATCAAACAATAAAGATGCTGGAAATCTGAAATCGACCCGAAACGTTAACCCCACTTTCCTCTCTCCACAGATGCTGCCTGACCTGCTGAGCGTTTTCTATTTTTATTTCAGGTTTCCAGCACCTGCAGTATTTTGCTTTTTCTTCTTTCACCCAAAAGTCATACCATTTCCTCCAACTAACCATCAGGAAGTTCACGGGACATTCACTAGAATACAGGCAGACAGCGCAGCACTCTACATCACCTGCGCAGATTTCCAGGTCCCAATGTTTGCTCTTTGTTGATAAATTTAGTGAAAACGTAGAGCTGGGTAAAATTGAGGTGTTACTTACCTGGCTGAGCAGGTAGATTCAGAGGGGAGTTCATCTCTGTGTCAGTCTCTGCATTAGTCAACAACCTGTTATCCACAACAGTTGACGGTTTGTTCTTCACTTCACTTTTCACTTCCTGCAATTAAAAAAAAAATTAGGCAATGAAGAGCTGGGAGTGTAGTTGGGGTCCAGTCCCCTAAAACATGCATCATGGTTTGGATGCCAACCGCGACTGGCACAGCCATTGATTTCACAAGCTAACACACATAGACAAGGCTAATACACATGGGGAGAAGCAGATACACAGTGTTAAAACATATGGAGAGAAGCAGATACACAAATGCTAATACACATTGAGGAATGTAGATACACAGAGCTAATACACATGGAGAGAAGCAGATACACAGGGCTAATGTACATTGAGGAATGTAGATGCACAGGGCTAATGCACATTGAGGAATGTAGATGCACAGGGCTAATGTACATGGAGAGAAGCAGATACACAGGGCCAATACACATGGAGAGAAGTAGATGCAATGAGCACAGTTGCTCACAGTTTTACGCTCCCTCGCCTTTAGTGTATTTCTTGTGTCGAATTTCTTTTCTTTGCCCACTATGGTAGCAACGTCAACACTGGAAAATGAGACACTTTCCATTCCGGGTCCCCAGTGTCAGCATCAAGCACTCCCAAGTTCGCGACAGTGAGAATACCTACGAGGTGCCCCTCTAATGAAATGCATATGTAGTAAGCTTTCAGTAGCTCAATAAGATGCCTCCATAACAAAATGGCAGTATGGTAAACCAAGGGTTAATATAAGTGGCCCATTTTGCTAGCTAGAATTAGAACAATGAGCTTTTCAAATGAGTTTATCCTTGATCATTCGTTTATGTTATTAATTTCCTGTATGAAAATGTATGCTTTATTATGAATCAAGCAAAGCGATATGATAAGCTGAATTCTGGGGTAAGCAGGTGTAGGGAGTGTTGTTTTGCAGCTACCTAATGAATGGATCCTTATTTCGGACAAGGTCGAAAAACATCCCAGGCCTGAGATAAGTGAGACTCCCTTTCCTGTGACCTACGTATGAACAGGTATCACCTGTGAGTGGTCGGTCATTATGTCAGTTAGTATGGCTTGCCCAGACTCAGCTTATGATTGGTTTTAACCCCTTGCTACTCATGTCCCTCCCCACTCTGAAAATGTATAATTGTGTGAACTTTGACTGTGTAAATTGCCTGTTCTATGAGATTGACCAGACTCTGTCAAGAGTTGAAATCAATTCTATAGATAGGGTCAGCTGCAGCTAATAAATTGTGTTAAAACTTTCAAGTGTATTCGCTTTCAGTTTTTGCTGAACCAGACTAAGAGTAAAGAATCCGGTATCGTCAACAGCAGGGGTTAAATAAAGAGTAAAACTCCTTTTACATTGCCCATCAAACACTCCCAGGTGAAAGACGGCATGGGTTAGATACAGATGAAGCAGTCTTTATACTATGCCAACAATGCACCTCATGATCAGAAGGGGACCCTTTACTGCACCTGTATGAGATTTCAATTTCCTACACCAGTGTTGTCCAATAGAAATTGCTGACCAGCTACAGGTGTGGCTACAGTGACACTTATTAGCCACACACACTAACTTTAGTAAAAAAACACCTTACACACAATACAGGTAAATGTACATCACATGTATATTTACTTCACAAACATCTATCACCATTCAGTAACCAAGGAAGGCAAGGAACTCACAACAATCTAAAAATACTCTGCCTTTATCTTACTGTTTTACCAACAAAACGTACAAAAAGGTTAAAGTTCACATGCATATGCAGTACGAATATGAGTATTGAGATCACGTGCCCAACAACCGTGTCTATTACTCATTTTTATTTACTATTCAGAAATGCAATTTAGCCACATCTGGATTCCCAATTAGCCACATGTGGCCAGTGGATAATGTATTGGTCAACACTGTCCTACACCATCCATCTTTATAGCCTTTCTGAGCAAGATTACCAATGAGTGGCAGACCATGCACGTGTTTGTGCTATAAACCCATCCTTTGTGAACACTGAGAACTGGGTAGAAACTCCCCCAGTTCATTATGGTCAGTATATAGAGAGAGAGAGGAAACTTTCCCCTCATTAGTCTGTACTGGATTTGAACCCAGCCCCAGGTCTGAATCTTTCTTGTTGGTCTGGGTTTTTGTGCGAATAAAAGTGGAGAACTCACCGGTATAATGACAGAGCTTTCTAAGCAGTCGCATAAACTTGAACAACGACTAGAAAAGATCTGGAAATCACTTCCATAAAGGTTCGAGCATCGTTGGGTGCATTCCTCTTCAGTGGGAGAGACAGGAGATGGTAGAGCCACAGTCCCTACAGACGCACAATAGGAAGCCTTTAAACAACGGGTTTAATGCTGCATGTTGCACCAGCATTGCTCTGAGGCATGTTTATAATGGACTATAATCGACCTGAAACATTAACTCTGTTTCTCTCTGCCTGACCTGCTGAGTGTTTTCAGCATTCTCTGCTTTTGTTTTACATCTGAAATAAGGTTCTCTGTTTTCAGGTTTTGCCGACTTTCATCCCAAAAAACGGTAAGTTTTCCAACTGTGATCCTCACACAGCACCCCCTACCCACCCCCCCTTCCCCAACTCCCATCTCCAGTTCCCTTTGCCTTGTGGAACCTGCCCCCAGTGACCATTCTTCACGTGTGAACCTGGACTGCCACGGGCGAAATTTTCCAAAGCCTCCCGCCATCGGTAGGGTGCGGCTTATTGCAAAACCGTGGGTACACACTCTGCGATTCCCCCATCCCCCTCCCCATTGACATTAACGGAGAGAAAATTGCGGGGGTGGGGGTGGGGGGCGAGGGTGGCAACGTGCCCACAGTTTTATGGTAAGCTGACCGCCTGCGCTCAAGGCCATGCCGAGTGATGCAGGGCCGGGGAAAATTCGTCTCCCCCACCCCTTCCTCCCCCAAAATACCGCAAGGTACTCAACCGTAGAGCGCATCACATCTCAGCCAGATCCTCATGTTAGTGCAATCACGCACCTTCCAGCAGAGGCTGGCTGTTTAGGGATCAGGAGCGGGGACCCAGTCCCATACCCAGGGGTACGGTGCACAACTGTAGAACTCCCCAGGCCTGTGATTCGCTGCGAGCCTCAGCTCGATACTTTCTCTAACCTCCTCTGCAGCAAACAATCCAAATGCACGGAAATATTTGTTTCACGTAAATTATTCCCCCCCCCCCCCACCGCCCCAATTAAAAAGAAACTCAATTTTTAATATATTTCTCCTTTTTCTCATCTACATGCTGCCCCTCGGTGACATCATCCGAAAACACAATGTCAGATTCCACATGTACACTGACGACACCCAGCTCTACCTCACCACTACCTCTTCTCTCGACCTCTCCACTGCCTCTCATTTATCACACTGCTTGTCCAGTACTGGATGAGCAAAAATTTTTTCCAACTAAATATGGGGAAGATAGAAGCCATTGTCTTTGGTCCCCACTGAAAACTCCGTTCCCTAGCCACCGAGTCTACCCTTCTCCCTGGCCACTGTCTGAGGCTGAACCAGACCGTTCGCAACCTTGGTGTCCTACTTGACCCTGAGATGAGCTTCCGATCGCATATCCGCTCCATCACCAAGACCGCCTTCTTCCACCTCCGTAACATCACCCGTGTCCGCCCCCGCCTCAGCTCATCTGCTGCTGAAACCCTCATCCATGCCTTTGATACCTCCAGACTGGACTATTCCAATGCTCTCCTGGCCGGCCTCCCATCCTGCACCCTCCATAAACTTGAGCTCATCCAAAACTCTGCTGCCCGTATCCTAACTCGCACCAAGTCCCTTTCATCCATCACCCCTGTGTTCGCTGACGTACATTGGTATCCGGTCCAGGAACGCTTTGATTTTAAAATTCTCATCCTTGCTTTCAAATTCCTCCATGGCCTCGCGCCTCTCTTTCTCTGTAACCTCCTCCAGCCCTACAACCTTCCAAGATCTCTGCGCTCCTCCAATTCTTGCCTCTTGCCCGATTTTAAACACTCCACCATTGGCGGCCTTGCCTTCAGCTGCCTAGGCCCTAAGCTCTGGAATTCCCCCCCTAAACCTCTCCGCCTCTCTACCTCTCTCTCCTCCTTTAAGACGTGCCTTAAAACCTACCTCTTTGACCAAGCTTTTGGTCACCTGCCCTAATACCTCCTTATGTGGCTCGATGTCAAATTTTGTTTGATAATCGCTCCTGTGAAGCGCCTTGGGACGTTTTACTACGTTAAAGGCGCTATGTAAATGCAAGTTGTTGTTGTCGTATATATATATATATATTTTAAAAAACCTTTTTAGAAAAATCTGTGCAATCATACAGCACAGAAGGAGGCCATTCAGTCCATCATGCCTGTGCTGGTTCTTTGAAAGAGCTATCCAATTAGCCCTACTCCCCTGCTCTTACCCCATAGCCCTGTAAATTTTCAAGTACATATCCAATTCCCTTTTGAAAGTTATTATTCCACCGCCCTTTCAGGCAGTGCATTCCGGATCATAACAACTCGCTGTGTAAAAAAAATTCTCATCTCCCCGTAGCTTTTTTGCCAATTATCTCAAAGCATTCCTGGACCGGAAACCAATGTAGGTCAGCAAGCACAGGGGTGATGGATGAAAGGGACTTGGTGCGAGTTAGGATACGGGCAGCAGAGTTTTGGATGAGCTCAAGTTTATGGAGGGTGAAAGATGGGAGGTTGGCCAGGAGACCATTGGAATAGTCCAGTCTGGAGGTGAGAAAGGCATGGATGAGGGTTTCAGCAGCAGATGAGCTGAGGCAGGGGTGGAGACGGGCAATGTTACGGAGGTGGAAGTAGGCGGTCTTGGTGATGGAGCGGATACGCGATCGGAAGCTCATCTTGGTCAAATAGGACGCCAAGGTTGCGAGGTTACTGACCCTCCTGCCAATGGAAACAATTTCTCCCAATCTATTCTGACAAAACCCCTCATAATTTTGAACACCTCCATTAAATCTCTCCTTAACCTTCTCTGTTCCTAAGAAGAATAATCCCAACTTCTCCAGTCTCTCCACATAACTGAAAGCCCTCATGCCTGGTACCATTTTAGTAAATCTCCTCTGCACCCTCTCCAAGGCCTGGACACAATACCCCAGCTGAGGCCTAACCAGTGATTTATAAAGGTTTAGCAATCAGTGAAATGCATAAAGTGGATCAGTGTGGTAAAAGGTTTTGCTGAGTTTTTGGAACCGTTAATATTTCCTCTCCCCCACCCCTCAAAATTCCTCCCAGGAAATGCCAAATAAATGAATAACTGGAAATAAGAACCTTGATCTGTGAATGTTCTGGATGATAGAGTGTTGGTTGTCTTGTCCTGAGAGGCAGAACGATTGTCGCCAAAGTACTTTTTCCAGAGGTAGGGCTGCCTCTTTAAAGTCTCCAGGTCAACGATCTCCATTCTCTTGGCCTCCAGGTACTGAAAGAAAGGACTGAGATGTTAGGCAATGTTGCAAGAGCTGAGGAGATTACCAGACCAAGAGAGCACACCCTGTTGCACTCTCTGTCTGACCGCTGCAGGACCGTTCGGCCTCTCCTTCCCCTTTTCAATCTGATGTACTTTTCTTAAAAAGAAAAACAAACCTCCTTCTCTAATTCTCCCTCTGAATTTTCTCCCCTGCTCTCGTGCTGACGCTTGCAAGTGTTACCTGGGCATCTTCCAGGCCCTCGTCAACAGATCAATGTGGGCAAGAAAAGACAGCTGAACCAACCCAGTCTACATCTAATACAGTCCCCACCGCTTATAGTGGGCGGGTTCGCGCGAGCGCGATTTGCCCGCTAAACGCGATGGCTGGTACAACGTGGTAGCGCTATTACAGTTCTATACTGTATAACAAGAGTGTTCCTTCTGTGCAGTGATCTTTTGCCCAGTTGTTTCCAGCTCCACTCTAACATGCAGCTGTAGTTAGACTGCAGTCAGTGCTGTAACCCCACGTCACCGAAGGAATCAGGAATTAAAATCTACATCAGCAGAGAAATTAATGAAGATTTGTCGGTAACCAGAGGTCACAGATTTTAAAATAATTGGCAAAAGAACTAGAGGGGAAATGAAGAGAAATTTTTTCACACAGAGGGTTGTTAAGATCTGGAACGCACTGTCTTAAAGGGTAGTGGAAGCAGATTCCATAGGAACTTTCAAAAGGCAGTTGGACATATACTTGAAGAGGACTAATTGCAGGGTTATGGGGGAAAAGCTGGGATGTGGGACTAAATTGGACAGCTCTTTCAAAGAGCCAGCACAGGCACGGCAGGCCGAACGGCCTCCTTCTAAGATTCTATGATTCTAGTTGCCTAGGAAGAGGTGAAAGGGCTTTGACTAATCAGTCTAAAGCTAAAGATTTTGTGATAAGAGCATAGGTATAAGATTGTGTGTTGCCTGGAGAAAGGGTGCACTCGGATCTTGAAGAGACATCAGGGAACATCGGTGAAGAAAGTTTCTCCGTCCGCTATGAGGACTGATCACCCTCCGCAGTCGAGTCGCATTTCCTGCTTAAAGGTTGTGTTTGTTTATATCTGAGTTTGGGTTATAATAAACTTGAGTAAAAAGTTAGTGCTTCTCATTTCTCAGGTGCTGAACATTACATACCTGTGGGGAGAAGTATCTGAAAGATCATTTCTCTTACACCACTTAGAGGGGATTAGAAGGGTTTAAGTACACAAAGGGTAATTAAAACATTTACCTATTTATGTAATTATGTTTGTTCCTGCATTCAGTGCACCTTAACGAGGTGTGAACTAGTGAGTAAGCACAGCTGTTTCTGCCTGAAATAAAGGGAGCACTTAAGATGCTGTAACCGGCAACTTTGAAATTGATGTTAATGCAAATGACTAATGTTGCTTTTTGGCTGATATAAATGACTGCCCATTTTAAAGGTTGATGTTTTAAGTGGTGGGGACTGTACTCACACATGTGCACTCTCCAGCTGGAGAGCATTTAGAAGCGGGAATGCTGGCTGTTTTTTCCCTTCCCTAACCCAGGGCTGTAGAGGGTAATTCTAGCGCCTCTCTCAACACTCCTGGCTGAGATTAACTAACTCAGCACAGACTGGGAATCCAACATGGGTGAAATATAGATCTTCAAAAAAAAAAATTGCCCCTGAACAATGCAGATGGGGGAAATAAACCCTGGTTTATTACGCAAGCCCCTTCCTCCTGGCAGCGATCAGACCTTTCCCCCTTCCCTTCTCTCTTCCCACCGCGACTTTGGCAGGGGTCTGCCAGAATGGTTGGAAACTAGGGTGGGACACAGGTATGTCAGGTAGCAGTTTTGCACCCGAGTTTCCAGGATGGCCTGTGTGTAGGGGCGGGGTGGGTGGTGGAGTAACTGATAGCATCGACATTCCCGTGCTTCAGACCCTGGCTTCGGATCCGGCACATGGTACACCAGGTCGGAACAGGCAGAGCAGTCAGTCCACTAGTGATCATGGGGCCCACCTAAGGACCGAGCCCAGGACCCAGGTCTGGACCACCGAAGACTTGGGCGGAATTTTTTTTCCACTTTCCTCCTTTCTCTCGTCAGGACGCCATGGCAGGGGAGGGGGCACCTTCGGTTTTCTTCTAGGGGGTGGTTACCAGGCACCTCCCCACCCTGGGACTCTTCGACCAGACTTTCTGGCCTCAGATGTGCCCTAGCCCACCAAAGGCATGTAAATCGCAGGACCACCCACTGCCCTGGCAGTCTTTGCCGGGGTCCGCGGTGGAAGTTGGACGCATCTCAGCACTTAACACTGAGAGGAGCCCCACCCAGCAGATTTCCGGACTCCTGCTCCCTTCTAAATATTACATCAAATTACATACGGTAATTGTGCGGGGGGCGTCGGGCTGCATCGCCACTTTGGGCAGACAGTGGATAACTTTGCGTTTTGTGGTGGGCTCCTGCCCACTGTGGAGATGAACGGGTTGATCAGAATCTTTCCTACATCCAACATCCTAGGAAAAGACAAGCCCAAATCTGTATCTCCCCCCACCCCACCCCTCCTTCTATGTCCAAGTCCATTGATACCTTCGCTGAAAGGAGGCGACCTTCTTGACTCAAACCAAACTTCAACCACAGGGCCCGAGTTGTTGCGACATCCTTGTCTTACCTCTTCATCCATTCTGTAATGGCCGCCGTAGCTGCCGGCTGCCGGGGCTCGCTGCTGCTTCTCAGCGAAGTTGTGCAGGGTAACTTTCTTGTTGACGGGGGCAGGCATAAGGTGAGCTGGGATTTTTCTAGAACCCTGACACACGTAGCCACTGAATGAAGGCTGGCTCTTGGCCAAGGCATGCCGCTGTCTCGGGCCCTGTTCAGCTGCACGGTCACTACAGTGGGTAAAGAGAGCATCTCGGTGGGTAAAGAGTCAAAGACTTGTTGTACTTACAAGGATAGGTGACAGCGAGAGGAGTAAGAGATTCTGCAATCTGGGTCTCCAGGCACTGACCTACAACCACTTTATCCAGCAAGTCCAACCAGCATCTTACCTGGACCATTATGTTAAGTTCTGATCACAACTGCCAATCAAAGCACTTCACGTCAGTAGTAAAAAAAATGTGATTGAAGTCAGATCTGTCACCGATGGGCTGTCAGCATTAAGCACAGGTCAGGTACAGGACGGATTAGATACAGAGTAAAGCTCCCCCTACACTGTCCCGTCAACACTCCCAGGTAGGTTAAAGAACGGGTTAGATACAGAGTAAAGCTCCCTCTACACTGTCCCATCAAACACTCCCAGGGCAGGTACAGCACGGGTTAGATACAGAGTAAAGCTCCCTCTAAACTGTCCCATCAAACACTCCCAGGTCAGGTACAGAACGGGTTAGATACAGAGTAAAGCTCCCTCTACACTGTCCCATCAAACACTCCCAGGGCAGGTACAGCACAGGTTATATACAGAGTAAAGCTCCCTCTATAATGTCCCATCAAACACTCCCAAGGCACGTACAGCACAGATGCAGAGTAAATCAGACAGGATGCAGTAAGTGAATGACTGACCACGACTCTGTCCAACCCTTGCATGTTGTGAGCATCTTTTTGAAGTGATTTGTATAACACTGGCTTAACAACAACTGTAAAAAGGACACGTCTCTCAATGCTTTTGGAATTCATTCATGGGATGTGGGCATTTCTGGCAAGGCCGACACTTATTGCCCATATTTAGTTGCCCTGACAACTGAATGGCTTGCAAGGCCACTTCTGAGGGCAGTTAAGACTCAACCATGTTGGTGTGGGACTGGAGTCACATAAAGGCCAGACCGGGTAAGGAGGCAGGTTTCCTTCCCTGAAGGACATTAGTGAACCAGTTGGGTTTTTATGACAATCCGACAGCTTCATGGACATTTTTACTGATACCAACTTTGTCTATTTCCAGATTTTTCTTAACTGAATTCAAATTCCTTGCCATGGTGGGATTTGAACTCACGTTCTCTGGAATATTAGACCAGGCCTCTGGATTACTAATGGAATCCTTGTGGTTGCTGGGAGCACAGAAAGAGTTGGAGATACAGTGCTTGCCTCAGAAACCCTATGTTTGACCTTTACGTACAAAACTAGATAGTTTCTGCTGACAGCACAACCTGAAAGAAAGTTCCAGAAGCCGGTGAAGGGGTGTGTAAAGCTTTACCATTGATTTTCTTTGTGTGCGAATACAGACCCTCTTGTGTGGTTGAGGTAAACACAGAGGTTTGGCTTAAAGTAGAGGCATTTTTCTGGCACAGCTCTGGTCAACCTGGCCGATTCGTCTCTCCAGTGCCGCAGGGGGTAGACAATGGCACTGAGCAGATCATCCTGCGACTAGGTGGCAGGGTTTAAACGTACTGAATCCAGGAATAAAATGCCAGTTTCTGCTGCAACTTATTGAAAACACAGGGCGACAATACACTACAAGTCTCCCAGGGCTTGTGGGTGAAACCAATTGAAGATTAGAACTCTGATTTTCACTCAAAGTGGGTCGCATTTCACTCTAACTGTTTCACTCTCTCGGTGTTATTTTCTACGTTACCTCTGGTTAGGCTGAGCCAGGAGCCCCATCACCTTCCCCGGTGGCTGATTGCCAAGCTCTGTACCCATTGGTCGCGTTGTATCCTTCCACCTCCTGAGGCTCTGCTGTTGTCTGGCATGGAAAGTGTATGGCTGCCCACCAGTTGGCACTTTGTTTTTAACCTTCTTTTTCTGAGGAGCAAGAAAATGGTGGTTGCGTAACCTTCAATTCTCGCCACGGAGACCAGCCGTCCAATTTTTGGAGTGTGGCGGCCTACTAATTGTGATATATAAAAGTCCAGTTGTTAACAAAGGGGGTGTAAACTCAGGATTAGTAGCAGAAATATAGGTTAGAAGATTTTTTTTTTCTCACATGAAGCGTTATTAGGATGTGCAATGCTGTACTGTGAGCGGCTACTGAAGCTAAGTCAATGGCGACATTTAAGAGGGAATCTGAAGGTAACATTTTGGGATACAGCATATGAGTAATCTGGGACATGACATGTGGTGAGTGTTGCATGCTTGGGAGGGAAAATGTGACAGTCAGTGCTTGGAACTATTGGGAGCTATTTTTGTGGGGTCAGTTGATTGCATTGATTTTTGACAGAGAGAAGGCCAGTCAGGCAAGAGGAAGCACAGACGTGTAGGAAATGTAGTAAACAGTGAGGAGGACAGTAACAGACTTCAGGAGGACATTGACAGACTGGTGAAATGGGCAGACACATGGCAGATGAAATTTAACGCAGAAAAGTGTGACTTGATGCATTTTGGTAGGAAGAACGAGGAGAGGCAATATAAACTAAATGGTACAATTTTAAAAGGGATGCAGGAACAGAGAGACCTGGGGGTGCAGATAGACAAATCTTTAAAGGTGGCAGGACAAGTTGCTAAAGCTGTTAAAAAAGGATATGGGATCCTTGGCTTTATAAATAGAAGCATAGAGTACAAAATCAAGGACGTTGTGCTGAACCTTTATAACTCACTGATTAGGCCTCAGCTGGAGTATTGTGTTCAATTCTGGGCACCGCACTTTACCAAGGATGACAAGGCCTTAGAGAGGGTGCAGAGGAGATTTACTAGAATGGTACCAGGGATGAGGGACTTCAGTTACGTGGGGAGACTGGAGAAGCTGGGAGTGTTCTCCTTAGAGCAGAGAAGGTTAAGGGGAGATTTAATAGAGGTGTTCAAAATCATGACGGGTTTTGATAGAGTAAATAAGGAGAAACTGTTTCCAGTGGCAGGAGGGTCGGTAACCAGAGGACACAGATTTAAGATAATTGACAAAAGAATCAGGGGGGAGATGAGGAGAAATTTTTTACGCAGCGAGTTGTTATGATCTGGAATGCGCTGCCTGAAAGGGCGGTGGAAGCAGATTCAATAATAACTTTCAAACGGGAATTGGATAAATACTTGAAGAGGAAAAATTTGCAGAGCTGTGGGGAAAGGGCAGGAGGATGGGACTAATTGGATAGCTCTTTCAAAGAGCCGGCACAGGCACGATGGGCTGAATGACCTAGTTCTGTGCTGTACGATTCTATGAAGTAAGTCGTTTTGGGCTTTGCTATAACAGGAAAATGGATACCCAACCAAGGCTCAGTGGTAGCACTCCTGTCTCTGAGTCAGAAGGTCGTGGGTTCAAGTTCCACTCTAGAGACTTGAGCACAAAATCTAGGCTGACACTCCAGTCCAGTACTGAGGGAGTGCTGCACTGTCAGAGGGACCGTTTTTTGGATGAGACATTAAATTGAGGCCCAGTCTGCCCTCTCGGGTGTACGTGAAAGATCCCATGGTACTATTTCGAAGAAGAGCAGGGGAGTTCTCCCCGGTGCCCTGGTCAATATTTATCCCTCAACCAACATCACTAAAACAGAATATCTGGTCATTATCTCATTGCTGTTTGTGGGATCTTGCTTTGCCCAAATTGACTGCTGCGTTTCCTGCATTACAACAGTGACTACACTTTAAAAACGTACTTCATTGGCTGTAAAGCGTTTTAGTACACCCTGGGACCATGAAAGACGCTGTATAAATGCAAGTTACTTCTTTAAAAGGCAGCAGAGGTGCAGCTGCAGAAATGCCAGCCGTGTCACGGCAATTGTGTTCATAGTGACTGATAAACTGCGGAAAGCATCATGCAGCCTACGTTAGGAGACTCACCATCTTCTGCCCGTGTTTCTGCTTCGTTGACAGTCCAGCAAGCTGTTCGTACGGCTGACCCTGGAAGCTGATATCCGTGATGGTGACGAACTGTGCGGCTATGGTGCTGTTTAAAACAGTGAAAAAACTAAATGTCTACATCCATAATATTATTAATAAATGGTCCTGGAGAGCGCAATTCTTGTTTGTCACATCACATTTCCTGTGTCAGAGTTTGCTGTCACGTGTTTTTATACGTTCACATTTCACACTTAACAGAAGCACAGCTCAGCGGAGAAAAGACACAATCAAAACTTGCCAATAAAGCAAAAGAGAACCTGAAGTAACCAAATCACATACATTTTTTTCCAAAAATCCTTTCGGCTGCAACAAATCTGAGCAAAAGCTATCAATAAAAATAAAGCACGGGAACTGAACCAATCAAAGCATTCAAAAATATTTTTGAAAGTATTTTTTGTCTTTTCTGTGTCCAGGGTGTCAGTGGCCGCACTCTCGTCTCTCTGTCAGAAGGTCATGGGTTTGAGCCCCACTCCAGAGACTTCAGCACATAATCCAGGCTGGGGGAGTGCTGCACTGTCGGAGGCGCCGTCTTTCAGAGGAGACGTTAAACCGAGGCCCCGTCTGCCCTCTCAGGTGGATGTGAAAGATCCCATGACACTATTCGAAGAAGAGCAGGGGAGTTCTCCCCGTTGTCCTGGCCAACATTTATCCCTCAACCAACATCACTAAAACAGATTATCTGGTCATTATCACATTGCTATTTTGTGGGATCTTGCTGTGCACAAATTGGCTGCTGCGTTTCCTACATTACTACAGTGACTACACTTCAAAAATACTTCATTCGCTGTAAAGCGGGTTGGGATGTCCCGGTCATGAAAGGCGCTATATAAATGCAAGTTCATCTTATTTACATACACATATACACACACACACATACATATATATATATACACACATACATAAATACATACACACACACATACAGATATATCCACATACATACATGCTGTACAAGTGGCTTTAAAATCCCTGCACCTGGAGCGGGTTGCGGGGAAGAATAAGACAGGTTTCCTGCTCCGGATCACTGACCTGTGATACCTACTGGAAAGGGAGCATGAATGGACATCACGATAAGACTTGACTGTGGTGCCCTCTGTTGTTGAACAGCCCATCACCAGCAAGAGTCAGACCTTCGTCTAGGGTGGGGGGATGGGAGAAGCAAAGTAGGCCTGAAACCCCAGGTATGCACAGAAAGTGAGTTAAGTCTTATATGCAAAAATATGGAATGACACTTGACCTCTGTGTTCAACGCTTGTTAATTTACAGAGGAAAAAAGGGGGTCAAAAATCCAGATGTATCTAATGTGCGAAAAGTTACAGTAATCCAAACTCAGCGAGTTCTCAGTCGGAGAAAGCAGATCAGCAAAGACCCAGGCCTCCCACCCTGCACGTTAACGCTCTGATCTGACTGCGAATCGCTCCACAGACCTTGAAACAGGGATATCCCCAAATCTCCGGCTAGGGTTCCCCTGACCCTCAAGAACATAGGAACAGGAGAAGGACATTCAGCCCCTCGAGCTTGTTCTGCCATTCAATTAAATCATGGCTGATCTGTATCTTAACTCCATCTACCCGCCTAGGTCCCGTAACCCTTGCCTAACAAAAATCTATCAACCTCAGTTTTGAAATTTTCAATTGACCCCCAGCCTCAACAGCATTTTGGGGGAGAGAGTTCCTGATTTTTCTAGCCTTTGTGTGAAGAAGTGCTTCCTGACATCACCCCTGAACGGCCTAGCTCTAATTTTAAGGTTATGCCCCCATGTTCTGGACTCTCCCACCAGAGGAAATAGTTTCTCTCTATCTACCCCATCAAATCGTTTAATCATCTTAAACACTTCAATTAGGGATCACCCCATAATCTTCTATACTGCAGGGAATCCAAGCCTAGTCTGTGCAACCTGTCCTCATAATTGAACCCTTTTAGCCCCGGTATCATTCAACCACCACTACGTTTGGTGATAACTGGTGTGGGGTGCATGATGGGGGAAGACGAAAGGTGTCTGTCACGTTTCCACGGATGACCCCTCTACGTCGTCATGCAACTTCTACTTTACTGAGGAACCGCACTTTGGCAGGAAGAAGCCATTCATTCTTACGATTGTTCACGCTTTCTCTGCCACTTCCTCTGGTTCTGATAGTTTGGGACCCAAATAAACATCGTCTTCTCCGGGTACTGGTCACAGGGTGAAGGATGTTGCTGCAACTCCATCATGTCAACCTACAAACATCGAGTGAACACCGTTACTGGGACCTGGCTTCAGGTTTACACAAGACAAAAAACCCATACCTGTTCTTGGAGCAAATGCTTGATTTTATTTGTTCATTTTCTTCCCTTTTTTTTTGAAATCTTGCTGCATGACAAAAGCATGAGTGGGTAAACTGCTGCCAGCCCTCTGCTCTCTCCAGCCACCAGCAGGTGCTGAGATTTTTTTTTTAACATTTTCCCTTTCACTTCTGGGGAAAGTGCTTCAATCTCACTTGGTGTCTTCCTGAGACCGACAGCCTGGCTGAGATTGGAAGTGCACTGCATCAAGACTGCAGGCCCAAAGTCCTGGGTCAGCTGGTTCCATGTCACTGGACATCAGTACATTGATGTAGTGCATCATTCTGCCAAACTCCAACCAAACTCCTTCAACACACACACACACACACACACACACGTGCACACACATACACATGTACACACACACATATATGCGTATACACACGTGCACAGACCTACACATGCGCGCGCACACACACACACACGGAGACACACGCATACATGCACACACTCACAGAGACACACACACACGTGTGTGCACACACAGGCCTACATGCTCCTAGGTAGCATTATGTGCCAGCATCAGTGCCTATCGATCACAGAAAAAATGCTTTTTTTAAAAAAATGGCAGACTGGAATTTTTCACTGTGCAATGAAACTTCCTGGAACTGACTCTGTTAGTGAAGGCGACAAACAATGGAACATCTGATAAACTGAATCTTTTTCTTTTTATAAAGCAGATTCTAGCAGGTTTATAACCCACATTCCACACAGACCCCTCACTCTTTAGGGGAGACGCCACTCACACAACATATCCTGGCAAACCACACCATGCAATATATGACCAATCATTTGCCAGACTGTAACTCCACTTTGAACGTGCCTCTCTCACACATTTATCCGGTGCAATGGCACATTGCTGCACTGACCTGCAGAGCGACAGGCCGTGGGTTTGTGTCCACAACGTCAGTTTTGGTGATGCTGCTGATCAAACTGCCAGTGAGTGATGGATGGGAGGTGCGAGGCTGAAGACAGATACGAAGGCTCTTGTGCATTTCCCCTTAACTAGTTACAGAGCAGGTTGTCTGTAGATGAACTGGTCATTTATCTCATTGCTGTTTGTAGGGCCTTGCGGTGTCCAAATTAGCTGCTGCGTTTCCTACATCACAACAGTGACTACACTTCAAAAATGTGCTTCATTGGCTGTAAAGCACTTTGGGACGTCCCGAGGTCGTGAAAGGCACTATAGAAATGCAGGTCTTTCTTTTTTACGTTGCAATCACCAGGTAATTGTGCGTGCGCCCCCTGATCTTTGAGGGGGGTGGGGGCAGGGGGAGAGGGGAAGAACATTAAAAAGAAAAAAGAAATGTCCGCATCAAAAAAAAGTAAAAAAACTCCACTGTGCTCTGATGGAGTAAAGAAACTCCATCGTGGCACAGCGACTAGTGCACACTGCCCCAGGGTGGCTGCACAGGGATACAGAGTGATAGCCCAGACTACATCAGTGCCAGTAAGCCCAGCGACATGCATCACACGTCGCCTCGCGCCCCCCCCCCCCCCCCCCCCCCCGCGGTAATCGCACCGTCCTATCTAGGGCTTCGCGGAGCAACATTACTCAGAAGGCCCCTCTCCCCCCCAACTCCCCTCCCCTCCCTCGGCTTGACAATAGCTCCTCCTACCCACCTACCTGAGCTAGAGAGAGAGAACTGCTGCCCACTGAGGAGATGGTCCTTCACAACCACCCACGGGAATCCCAGTGAAAGGTGGACATCGCACAATGACATCCCCAAACAAGAAAGGAAGTGCCCCTAACACTGTGCGTGAACCAACAAGACCCCGCCCCGACCCGCACCCGCCCCCACCCCCCCTACCCACTCCCCCACCCCCCACCCTTCACACCAACCTTTCTGAGAGAAGCTGAATGTATCCTGGTTCCGGGAGAATAGGAACGACTCCTGATGAATCGCAAATAGTCCAAACTGCAACAGCGGGAATCTGACATTAGTTTCACACAGAGACACACAGCCTGGGCCGAACTGAGACTTAAATGCACCTGGACTAATACAGGCAGGTAGAATCCAGTGAGAAGCCCAACTTGCTCTGTGCCGCTGGACACTGTGCCTTGACCCATTCTCACGCCCCTTTATATTAGAACAGTGGCATCTGTAGCTGCCCTGACTTCAGCAGCACTGCTGCAATGTAAAAGAGGTGGCACTTCTGTCAATGGAAGGTCCGGGGCCAAAAATTAAAACTTTTGTCACCCTCAAGCAACCGTGTACGTGTGTGAGACTGTGTGTGCATGTGAGATTGCGTGTATGTGTGAGACCGCATATGTGCATGACCGTATGTACGTGAGACCGTGCATGTGTGTGAGACCGTGTATGCGTCAGACTGTGTGTATGTGTATGAGACCACGTATGCGTGAGACTGCGTGTGCGTGAGACCGCGTATGGGCGTGAGATGACATGTACTTGTATGAGACTGCATGCACGCGTGTGAAACTGCATAAATGTATGAGACTGCATGCACACGTGTCAGACGTGTGTATATGAATGAGACTCCACCTACGTATGTGAGACTGCATATGTGTGTGACTACGACGTGTGTGAGACTGCGACGTAACTGCGTACGAGTGTGAGACTGTGTATGTGTGAGACTGAATGTACTCGTGTGAGACCGCGTGTACACATGTGAGACCGCGTGTACACATGAGACCGCGCGTACGGGTGTGCAACCGCGTGCATGGGTGTCAGATTGTGTGCATGGGTGTCAGACTGCGTGTACATGAATGAGACTCAGCTTAAGTATGTGAGACTGCGTACGTGTGAGACTGCATACGTGTGCGATTGCGTACATGTGTGATACTGCGACACGAGACTGTGTACGTGTGTGAGACTGTGCGTACGTTTGTCAGACTGTGTACGTGTGTCAGACTGAGCGCACGTGTGTCAGACTGAGCGCACGTGTGTGAGGATGAGGGCACACGTGTGAGACTTCCTAAGTGTGAGACTGCGTACTTGTGTGTGAGACTGCGTGTACGTGTGCGAGATCGCATACGTACGTGAGACTGCGCGTACCTATGTGAGACCGCATACGTGTGTGAGATTACGTGTACCTTTGTGAGACTGTATATGAATGAGACTCCGCGTATGTGTGAGACTGCATATGTGTGAGTGTGTGTGCGTGTGTGAGATCGCGTACGTGTGTGAGGCTGCGCGTACGTGTGTGAGGCTGCGCGTACGTGTGTGAGGCTGCGTACTTGTGTGAGACTACATGTACCTGTGTGAGACTGCGTGTACCCGTGAGACGGCATATGTTTGTGAGATGGCATGAGACTGCATGTGCATGTTTGAGATCCCGTACGTGTGCAACTGCGTCTATGTGTGTGAGACTGCGTGTATGTGAGATCGCGCATATGCTGTATGTGAGACAGCATATATGTGTGAGATTGCATGTACGTGTGTGAGACCATATATGTATGTGAGACTGTGTGTATACGAATGAGACTCCGCATGTGTGTGAGACTGCATATGTGTGTGTGTACTTGTGTGAGATTGCGTACGTATGTGAGAATGTGTACTCGTGTGACTGCGTGTACCTATGTGAGATGGCATACGTGCATGAGACCGCCTGTGCATGTTTGAGATCCCATTCATGTGTGCAACTGCATGTACGCGTGAGGCCACGGGATCGTGAGAGATTGCTTACACGTGTGAGACTGCGTACGTGTGAGGCTGCGTGTACGCGTGAGACTGCGTACATGTATCAGACTGCGTATGTGTGTCAGACTGAGTGTAGGTGTGTGACTGTGCGTAGCTGTGTGACTGCGCGTAGGTGTGAGACTGCGTATGAGTGCTGGACTGCATATGTGTGCGAGGTTGCGTACGTGTGCGAAACTGCACTTACGCGTGCGAGTGCGAACGTGTGTCAGACTGAGCGTAGGTGTGAGACTGCGCGTACGTGTGCGGGACAGCGTATGTGTGTGAAACTGTGTGTATGTGTGAGAGGCTGCGTGGGCGTTTGAGACTGCATGGGTGCGCGAGACTGCGTGTACGCATATGGGACTCCGTACACATGAGAATGTGTGCACGAGTGAGACCGCGTACGTATGTGAGACTGCATGTGACTGTTTGAGATGGCATACATTTGTGGCTGCGTGTACTGTGTGAGACTGCGTATGTTTGTGTGACCTCGTGTACATGTGTGAGAGCGTGTACATGTGTGAGAGAGCGTGTACATGTGTGAGAGAGCGTGTACATGTGTGAGAGAGCGTGTACATGTGTGAGACTGCAGGATTTCATGCAGGCTCTTTGCAAGGAATGAAGCAGTGCGATATATATGGGCCCCACTGCAGTGATGAAACTGCAGGATGCATGTGGGATCTTCCCAGTGTTGCCAACTCTGGTTGGATGTATTCCTGGAGGTTTCGTCACATGATCTCCCATCTCCAACCGCCCACCCAATCAAACAGCCTTTTTTTCCTATCTCCAATATTTTTATAACCAATGGTGTTCAAAGAAAATGTAAAGAAAACATATTTTTAATGCCGCTGTGATTTTTTTTCCCAGGTTGCAGTCTCCAGGAGATTAATCTTTAATTCCTGGAGACTCCAGGACAGTCCTGGAGGATTGGCAACCTTTCCTCTGGCTCTTTCCAACCTCTTTGGGGGTTACAGTAATTTTAACCCAACCTGCCGGGCGGGAAACCCACAGGATCGGGTGGAATGCCGATTTTACACCCCGCCCAATTGACTTTAATGGAGAGTAAAATCGGGCGAGGTGTAAAACCAGCGTTGCACCCGATCCTGTCAGTTTTCCGATGGGCGGATTAAATTTAAAATAGCCCCCCCAACCCCCCGCCTTTTTGTCACTTTAAATTTCAAGATTTAAAAGAAAATAATTTTGTAGTGGGGCACGAATCTCAAATCTGATTCCTGCTCAAATTCAATCCCGGCACCTCTACCTCAGTGGCTGGTAACTTTCCCCCCAATCCTCTTAAGCCCTCACCTGCCTTCCACGCTGCTGCCCATCATACTGATAGACTGCGGGCTACTGGGACGGGCTGTTTCAAAGGGCTGTGAGCTGGCAGTTGTTTTCCGTGACAGTAGATCCGGTACATCGATAACCTTGTCTGCATTCCACTGGGGGAGTTCCAATATACTCAGCGTCGGCAATTCATCTGCAAAATGAAGCAACAGGCAAAGAATCTCAAACACAGGGTGCATTCAGAGTCCAGTCAATGCTCCAACTTCCTTTCATAGAATCGTACAGCACAGAAAGAGGCCATTCGGCCCACCGTGACTGTGGCGCCTCTCTGAAAGAGCTATTTAATTAATCCCACTCCCCTGCTCTTTCCCCATAGAACTGCAAATTTTGCCTTTTCAAGTATTTATCCAATTCCCTTTTGAAACTTACTATTGAATCTGCTTCCACCGCCCTTTCAGGCAGTGCAGTCCAGATCATAAAAACTCGCTGAGTAAAAAAATTCTCCTCATCTCCCCTCTGGTTCTTTTGCCAATTATCTTAAATCTGTGTCCTATGGTTACCGACCCTCCTGCCACTGGAAACCGTTTCTCCCGATCTACTCTCAGAGAGTCTATTGACACCACTGTGTCAGCCAATGAGTTGGACCCCTCGCTGTTCAGTTTTGGAACATCTGGAAAATCCGATCGCAATGGCTTAAATGCACTGCCCAGGCTGGCACTCAGCCACAAAACAACAACTTGCATTTATATAGAGCCCTTAACATCGTAAAACGTCCCAAGGCGCTTCACAGGAGTGTAATCAGCCAAAAATTGAGCCACATAAGGAGATATTAGGACAGGTGGCCAAAAGCTTGGTCAAAGAGGTAGGTTTTAAGGAGCGTCTTAAAGGAGGGAAGAGAGGCGGGGAAGGTTTAGGGAAGGAATTCCAGAGCTTGGGGCCTAGGCAGCTGAAGGCACAGCGTGGTGGAGTGAAAGAAATCAGGGAGAACAGGCCAGAATTGGAGGAACAGAGTTCTCAGAAGGTTGTGGGGCTGGAGGAGGTTAATAAGCAACAGTTTGATTGGTCTGCGCTGTTATCTGGGGTGATGGGGGGGGGGGGTGGTGGGTGTAGCAAGCTTCAGTGTACCTTCAGTAGAGGGAGGGTTTCCGCTCCTGATTGCGACCCAGTGACCCCTGCTGGAAAGCCATTGGATTGGACTAAGTGGAAATCCTATGCCTGTGTATTGACCTCTTATTGGACAATAGAGTGCAGAAAAGCCAAGCCCAATCCCAAACCCGCCCTCTCTTCACAATCACAACCACACATGTGGATTTTCCGGCCTTGGGATCATTATCGTTTGGTCGCCCGTCCTAATATCTCCTTCTTTGGCTCCGTGTCAAATTTTGTTTGATTAAACTCCTGTGAAGTGCTTTTACTACGTTAAAGGTGTGATATAAATGCAAGTTGTTGTTGTTGTTTGGGGGGGGGAGGGGAGAATCACAATCCTACTCCCTCCTCCCTGACTGTATCTCCACTGATGTTAATCCCCCTCCCTCACACTGTCACTCAGTAACCCCTCCCCCCCAGTGCCCTGTGTTACTGACTGTATCTCTACTGATGTTAATCCAGCTCCCTCACACTGTCACTCAGTAACCCCTCCCCCCCAGTGCCCTGTGTTACTGACTGTATCTCTACTGATGTTAATCCCCCTCCCTCACACTGTCACTCAGTAACCCCTCTCCCCCAGTGCCCTGTGTTACTGACTGTATCTCTACTGATGTTAATCCAGCTCCCTCACACTGTCACTCAGTAACCCCTCTCCCCCAGTGCCCTGTGTTACTGACTGTATCTCTACTGATGTTAATCCAGCTCCCTCACTGTCACTCAGTAACCCCTCTCCCCCAGTGCCCTGTGTTACTGACTGTATCTCTACTGATGTTAATCCCCCTCCCTCACACTGTCACTCAGTAACCCCTCTCCCCCAGTGCCCTGTGTTACTGACTGTATCTCTACTGATGTTAATCCAGCTCCCTCACACTGTCACTCAGTAACCCCTCCCCCCCAGTGCCCTGTGTTACTGACTGTATCTCTACTGATGTTAATCCAGCTCCCTCACACTGTCACTCAGTAACCCCTCCCCCCAGAGCCCTGTGTTACTGACTGTATCTCTACTGATGTTAATCCCCCTCCCTCACACTGTCACTCAGTAACCCCTCTCCCCCAGTGCCCTGTGTTACTGACTGTATCTCTACTGATGTTAATCCCCCTCCCTCACACTGTCACTCAGTAACCCCTCTCCCCCAGTGCCCTGTGTTACTGACTGTATCTCTACTGATGTTAATCCAGCTCCCTCACACTGTCACTCAGTAACCCCTCTCCCCCAGTGCCCTGTGTTACTGACTGTATCTCTACTGATGTTAATCCAGCTCCCTCACACTGTCACTCAGTAACCCCTCTCCCCCAGTGCCCTGTGTTACTGACTGTATCTCCACTGATGTTAATCATGCCAGGGAATCGCCCCACTCAGCCTCCCATGCCTTTACCTTCGCTTTCCGGAGGGATTTTGGGGACGGACCGTAAGCCGAGGCGAGGAAGCCCGCGCTCCAGCCGCCTCATGGTTTCCCAGCACAGTGGGTGCTGACAGACCACACTGTCACACAGGGTCTCGTCCACGGCATTGGGGAGTCGTCCCACTGCCGCCATGGTCCTAGGATAAAGGAGAAGTTAAACAACAAGTTACTTCACCGCCTCGGTTTTCAGAACTGCGGTGGCTGGACCCCCTCGGGATTTATGAGGAGGGGTGGGGGGAAAGGGGGCCTGGTGATCAGAGAGGGCAGATCTAGGTTTGTCTGGCATCAGACTGTGGTATCTTTTCTGTATTCTTGTTACTACAGATTATTCCTGTTACTGAATGCTAATAAAGAACATTTTTTGCATTTGTAGCAATGTTTTTTTTTAAAGTTGGGGGGGGGCGGTAGGGGGTCCCTCGGAGTGTGCCAATATTTGCAGGAAGGGTCCCTTGGAGTGTGCCAATATTTATGTCGGGGTGGGGGTTCCTCGGAGTGCGCCAATATTTGCATGACAGGTCCCTCGGAGGTGCCAATATTTCCAGGTGGTCTCTTGGACTGCGCCAATGTTTGGAAGGGTTCCCTCGGACTGCGCCAATGTTTGGAAGGGTTCCCTCGGACTGCGCCAATGTTTGGAAGGGTTCCCTCGGACTGCGCCAATGTTTGGAAGGGTTCCCTCGG
The DNA here is from genome assembly GCF_035084215.1 of Heptranchias perlo. NCBI lineage: Eukaryota > Metazoa > Chordata > Chondrichthyes > Hexanchiformes > Hexanchidae > Heptranchias > Heptranchias perlo. Next base: position 4,672,102 of record NC_090355.1, read on the forward strand.
ACTGCGCCAATGTTTGGAAGGGTTCCCTCGGACTGCGCCAATGTTTGGAAGGGTTCCCTCGGACTGCGCCAATGTTTGGAAGGGTTCCCTCGGACTGCGCCAATGTTTGGAAGGGTTCCCTCGGACTGCGCCAATGTTTGGAAGGGTTCCCTCGGACTGCGCCAATGTTTGGAAGGGTTCCCTCGGACTGCGCCAATGTTTGGAAGGGTTCCCTCGGACTGCGCCAATGTTTGGAAGGGTTCCCTCGGACTGCGCCAATGTTTGGAAGGGTTCCCTCGGACTGCGCCAATGTTTGGAAGGGTTCCCTCGGACTGCGCCAATGTTTGGAAGGGTTCCCTCGGACTGCGCCAATGTTTGGAAGGGTTCCCTCGGACTGCGCCAATGTTTGGAAGGGTTCCCTCGGACTGCGCCAATGTTTGGAAGGGTTCCCTCGGACTGCGCCAATGTTTGGAAGGGTTCCCTCGGACTGCGCCAATGTTTGGAAGGGTTCCCTCGGACTGCGCCAATATTTGCAGGGGGTCCCTCGGAGTGTGCCATTTACATTTAGATTCGCTCTATCACTCCATACTGGAGACTCGGCTCTGCTTTTATGCCTTGCTAACAATAAATATCAATGTTTTCTGTACAACTTTGACAGCATAAGACGTCAGAAAGAAAACCTTGTGGGATAGATGTTTAGAGCCAGGAACATCTTGATACGTATGGTGAGAATTGGAGAAAAGTGCACCCAAGAACATAAGAACATAAGAAATAGGAGCAGGAGTAGGCCAATCGGCTGATCTGATCCTAACCTCAAATCTAAATTCATGTCCAATTTCCTGCCCGCTCCCCGTAACCCCTAATTCCCTTTACTTCCAGGAAACTGTCTATTTCTGTTTTAAATTTATTCAATGATGTAGCTTCCGCAGCTTCCTGGGGCAGCAAATTCCACAGACCTACCACCCTCTGAGTGAAGAAGTTTCCCCTCATCTCAGTTTTGAAGGAGCGGCCCCTTATTCTAAGATTATGCCCCCTAGTTCTAGTTTCACCCATCCTTGGGAACATCCTTACCGCGTCCACCCGATCAAGCCCCTTCACAATCTTATATGTTTCGATAAGATCGCCTCTCATTCTTCTGAACTCCAAATGAGTAGAGTCCCAATCTACTCAACCTCTCCTCATATGTCCAATGTGAAACAACATCGAGTCCACCGCTTCTAATGGGTGCTTTCGTGCGAAAGTGGTCTCACCGCTATACGCAATGGCCGGTATAACGTGGTAGCGCTATTACAATACGCTACAGTATAACAAGAATGGTCCCTCCATGCAGTGACCTTTCGCCCGTTTATTCCTAGCTCCAATCGGCCCTGCAGATTTATCTAAATTTAGTTTAGTCTGTGCTTAGTACAAACTGTGACCCAACACCATTTAGACGGGCTGCGAAGGGTTTAAGTACACAAAAGGTAACTGAACATTAACGAGTTGCTACTTACTTACTTTTACAATTGTTCTTAAATTCAGTGCATCTTAATGAGGTGCAATCTAGTGAGTAAGCACAGCTGTTTCTGCCCTAAATAAACGGAGCGCTTAAGACGCTATAACCGGCAACTTTGAAATTGACGTTAATGCAAATGGATAATGGTTAGCACTTTTTGGACTATATAAGCGGCTGCCCGTTTTAAACTTGGACGTTTTGAGTGGTGGGGACTGTAATTAGAAAGGTATAAACATGGCAAAATTGTACTGTGAGTTGGGAAGACAGAAGTGAAACCTGCGCTATTATGGGTCGTATACAGGATTAACAATTACCCTTTAATTACAATGTAGCGCATCTGAGAACACTTGCGAGGCCCATCACGTCCTCCTGTCTGCTCTGAAAGGGGATAAATACCTCGCTGTCAGACCATTGCATTCAGGCTAAGACGAATAGATTCAGTTAAAGGTAGGATAATTACACAAAAGCAGTAAGTCCCTGCAAGACTATGATGGCACAAATAATTAGAAAACAACAAAGACTGAGTCAGGCGGCAAGGGGTTAAGATGTCTTCTTTGGAAGAGTCAGATAATATGCAAGATTTCTGGAGGAAACAGAGTCTTGTAGATTTCCTAATGTGATATTTTTGGCCATTTCACAGAGACCGAACTTGAACAATGAACTAATGATTTGCTGCGGCAGTGCCTTTATATCGAAGGAAGCCTTTTGTGTCACTGGTGTTAATTAACCTCCTCCACAGATACTCCTGAGAGGTTAGGCGTTATAGAAAATGAATTTGTCTACTTCGTCCAGTTTGCAAGCTTGAATATATTAAAGTTTATAAGAAATAATAGCCCAGCCATCAAATGAAGTTAAGCTACTCAGTTTCTGTATAAAGATGGCAACGGCAACAAAGGAAATCTGTTCACTCTCATTGAAACTGTGGCTGAATCAGGACAGTTTTGAGCATTCCCCCCAGGCTCAGTCACAGAGACAAAGGAAGCATTTATCTGTCCAGGTTCGTCCCAAGCAGTTCCGTAACACAGGATTCTGTGTTCTGCAGGCTATTCCCGGGGACGCACACTGAGACGGACATCAGCTGCTGCTGGAAGACCATCAATTCGGTGAAAGACGCCCTTTGGTCTGCCCGAAACTTGCTGGTCTTCCAGTACAAGGAGCTGTCCTCGACCGAGTGTTGCAGACTGGCACATTCCAAGGTCCAGGACTACGTGCTGAGGGACGCACTGAGGATGGGTGCGGCCGCCGCAAAGGCTCTGTGGGGAAAGGCAACCGTTTAGAGCCTTCCCGCCATTGTATACCGAGGGGCTGCGATCAGGGAAAAACTCCCTTGGGCAGAATGTAAAATTCTAACTGATGTAATATAACTGTAATGAATCTGTAATGAAGCTGGAAAGAATCTGTAACGTACCTGTTATCAAAAATGTGTATTGAGTGTATTGCAATGAGGCACCCTAGAGTGCCATGAACTGTAATTATGTCCAATGTGTTCATTGAACTGTACTTGCAAATTGTAAAATCTGTATTGTGTATGTTTGGAATGTGATATGACAACTGTATTGTATGTATTGCTGCAAATTTTATGAATAAAGTATATTTTTTGAAAAAAAATAAAAAAATTTGAAGCCAATCTTTAATTCTCATATACTAACTATCTAAATATCTATAGGTGAAATATAATACAGAAATTTTCCTGATTTAATGCAGGACAAAACTCTACAACCCCCTGCAAGGGGATGCTCTTCATAGATTGGGATTAATGCTCATTATTGAAAGAGATGTAGAGGGAGCCTTACTCTATCTAACCCATGCTGTACACCTGTCCTGAGAGTGTTTGATGGGACAGTGTAGAGGGAGCTTTACTCCGTATCTAACCTGTGCTGTACCTGCCCTGGGAGTGTTTGATGGGACAGTGTAGAGGGAGCTTTACTCCGTATCTAACCCGTGCTGTACCTGCCCTGGGAGTGTTTGATGGGACAGTGTAGAGGGAGCTTTACTCCGTATCTAACCCGTGCTGCACCTGTCCTGAGAGTGTTTGATGGGACAGTGTAGAGGGAGCTTTACTCCGTATCTAACCCGTGCTGCACCTGCCCTGGGAGTGTTTGATGGGACATTGTAGAGGGAGCTTTACTCTGTATCTAACCCATGCTGTACCTGCCCTGGGAGTGTTTGATGGGACAGTGTAGAGGGAGCTTTACTCTGTATCTAACCTCTGCTGTACCTGCCCTGGGAGTGTTTGATGGGACAGTGTAGAAGGAGCTTTATTACGAATGGACGAACATACGAATTAAGAGCAGGAGTAGGCCATTCGGCCCCTCGAGCCTGCTCTGCCATTTGATAAGATCACAGCCGATCTGATTGCAACCTCAACCCTACTTTCCCATCTACCTTCTATAACCTTTGCCTCCCTTGTTAATCAGGAATCAATCTAACTCAGCCTTAAAAATATTCAATGACCCTGCCTCCACCGCTCTCTGGGGAAGGGAGTTCCACAGACTCACGACCCTCAGAGAAAAAATTTCTCCTCATCTCCGTCTTAAATGGGAGACCCCTTATTTTTAAAATGTGGCCCCTAGTTCTAGTCTCTCCCACAAGGGGAAACATCCTCTCAGCATCTACCCCTTCTAGTCCCCTCAGGATCTTATATGTTTCAATAAGATCACCTCTCATTCTTCTAAACTCCAGTATATACAGGCCCAACTTGTCCAACCTTTCCTCATAAGATAACCCCTCATCCCAGGAATCAGTCGAGTGAACCTTCTCTAAACCGCCTCCAAAGCAATTATGTCCTTTCTTAAATAAGGAGACCAAAATTGCACACAATATTCTAGATGTGGTCTCACCAATGCCCTGTACAACTGTAGCAAAACATCTCTACTTTTATATTCCATTCCCCTTGCAATAAATGACAACATTCCATTTGCCTTCCTAATCACTTGCTGTACCTGCATACTAACTTTTTGTGATTCATGTACTAGGACACCCAGATCCCTCTGTACCTCAGAGTTCTGCAATCTCCCTCCATTTAAATAATATACTGCTTTTCTATTCCTCCTGCCAAAATGGACAAGTTCACATTTTCCCACATTATACTCCATCTGCCAAATTTTTGCCCACTCACTTAACCTATCTATATCCCTTTGCAGACTCCTTATGTCCTCTTCACAACTTACTTTCCTACCTACCTTTGTGTCATCAGCAAATTTAGCAACCATACATTCGGTTCCTTCATCCAAGTCATTCTGTATCTAACCTCTGCTGCACCTGCCCTGGGAGTGTTTGATGGGACAGTGTAGAGGGAGCTTTAGTCTGTATCTAACCCGTGCTGCACCTGCCCTGGGAGTGTTTGATGGGACAGTGTAGAGGGAGCTTTACTCTGTATCTAACCCGTGCTGTACCTGCCCTGGGAGTGTTTGATGGGACAATGTAGAGGGAGTTTTACTCTCTATCTAACCTGTACTGTACCTGCCCTGGCCGTGTTTGATGGCGACATTGGATGCAACAAATGGAAAGTGATTACCCATTTGCCAACGTGTACATTTCTCAGCTGAATGAGCAGAAAAAATTCCCTGAATTGAAATTTAAAAACAACTTTGGATCTTGTTAATTCTATTACCATTTTTGTATCTTTCATGTTATTAGAACGGGAGTTATAAGTGCAGATATGGAGCCTTACTCAATGACATCAAGTGACATAAACTGAAGCAGAGCATTGGCTTTGACTGTCACCTCGTGACCTTTCACATGGAAAACAGTCAGCAGCTCCTCCAATCACTTTCAGCACTCGAAGGACATCCAATTACACCTGATCTGGTGCTGGAACGTGACGGACTTAAAGTTCCTATTCCTCACACAATGGGGTGTCTGATGTCACAGACTGGGCTTCCAGTTGGCCAACACTCCCATTTCAACCAGCTCATTCTGACGTTAAACAGCGCAAAGATTAAGAAATTGCAGTCCGACAAAATCAGCTGAATTCCACCCTATCAAACATATGTAAAATATAGAACTTGGAACTCAATTTCAATAAAAGTGCAACAACTGGAGTTGAAACATGAAGACCGAGGAAGGGCGACTGATAATCAGTTGGATGTTTCAGTGCAAAAAGTGATGAATTAAAGTGAAAGCACAGTTTACCCACTAGTCGGGTAATCCCAAATAAAAAAGAAAGACTTGCATTTATACAGTGCCTTTCATGACCTTGGGACGTTCCAAAGTGCTTTACAGCCAATGAAGTACTTTTGAAGTCCAGTCACTGTTGTAATGTAGGAAACACAGCAGCCAATTTGAGCACAGCAAGGTCCCACAAACAGCAATGTGATAATGACCAGATAATCTGTTTTATTGATGTAGGTTGAGGAATAAATATTGGCCAGGACACAAGGGAGAACTAGTACCATGGGATCTTTTATGTCCACCTGAGGGCAGGCTGGTCCTCAGCGTCACATCTCATCCGAAAGACAGCACCTTACACAGTGCAGCACTCCCTCAGTACTGCACTGGGAATGCCTGCCTAGATTATGTGCTCAAGTCTCTGGAGTGGGACTTGAACCCACGACCTTCTGACTCAGAGGCAAGCTCGTTGCCACTGAGCCTCTGTTGATACTGTAACCCCTCAGTACGGTAGCTAGGATGTAGATAGTGAGTTAGAAGAGGGAACACACAGTGAATCGTAGTGCACAGGTAAGAAAAAAAACAAGTGGTGTTATCTACACAAGGCCAGGGCATCTACTGGACAGAGGCTCCACATGAAAACTGCTGTGGTTGCTGGGCATCCAGACCTTGTTGGGCCTGTGTACAGAGATAAGAACATAAGGAGATCCAGGGTAAGTAAGGGCCATTCACCATGTCAAGCCCACTTCATCCAGTAACCTCCCCCAGCCCTACGTCCCTCCGCGATCTCTACCCTCCTCCAATTCTGGCCTCTTGCGCATCCCCGATTTCCATTGCTGTACTATTGGCAGCCCTGCCTTCAGCTGCCTAGGCCCTAAGCTCTGGAATTCCCTCCCTAAACCTCTCCGCCTCTCTCTCCTCCTTTAAGATGCTCCTTAAAACCTGCCTCTTTGACCAAACTTTTGGTCACCTGTCCTAATATTTCCTTATGTGGCTTGGTGTCAAATTTTGTTTGATAACGTTCCTGTGAAGCGTCTTGGGATGTTTCATTACATTAAAGGCGCCATATAAATGCAAGTTGTTGTTGTTGATTATTCTATCATGAACCTTCCCCTCAACATCACCACCCTTTGATCCTCTATGTTAAGGAGCAGTAAGATTCTTCCCCTCCCTCCCTTGGGCAAAGAAAATCAAGTGTTCATCTAGCTTCCCCTTAAATGCAGTGCTACTAATATTGCTCTAACCCTCAATTTTCCTGCTCAACAGATATCTTTGAGCAGGATAATGTGCATAAATACATTGTCTCTGTGGAACACAAGCTCTGGGGACATGTGGGCAGATCAGTGAAATCATAGAATCTTACAGCACAGAAGGAGGCCATTCGGCCCATCATACCTGTGCTGGTGCTTTGAAAGAGCTATCCAATTAGTCCCAATCCCCTGCTCTTTCCCCATAGCTGTGCAAATTTTTCCTTTTCAAGTATTTATCCAATTCCCTTTTGAAAGTTACTTTTAAATCTGCTTCCACCGCCTTTTCATGGATGAACTGCTGTCTGCACTGCAGTTTGCCACAAAACACACGGTAACACGAGTGGCATCTGCGGTGCAGGCACAGGCTACAGGCACATCGTCATTCATGAATTCTTACGCTAGTTGATATCTGATTACTTACAAATTAGCACAGTCCCGTTTCACAACATTGGACTTTACTGACCCAACAGAACTCAGCTACTGGCCACGGTGACTAATATGAAAAGAAAAAGACTTCCATTTCTATAGCGTCTTTCATGACCTTAGGACGTCTCAAAGCTCTTTACAGCCAATTAAGTACTTTTGTTTTTTTGAAGTGTAATCACTGTTGTAATGTAAGGAAGTGCGGGAGAAATTCACACACAGTAAAGTCCCACAAACGGCAATGTGGTAATGACCAGATAATCTGTTTTTAGTGTTGTTGGTTGAGGGATAAATATTGGCCAGGACACAGGGGAGGACTCCCCTATTCTTCTTCGAAATAGTGCCATGGGATCTTTTACACGAGGGGGTCTCGGTTTAATGTCTCATCCGAAAGACGGCACCTCCGACAGTGCAGTGCTCACTCAGTATTGCACTGGGGAGTCAGCCTGGATTATGTGCTCAAGTCTCTGGAGTAGAGCTTGGACCCACGACATTCTGACTCAGAGGCGAGAGTGCTACCATGAGCCACCGCTGACACCTCATGCGAACTAACTCTGATTGATTAAATATGTAGCAACCAGAATTTACTGGGCAATTAACAGCATCACAAATGCAATGTCTCAGTATATTCTTTGGCTATATTTAGCTTCCACAGCAAATTGTTTTAAGGCTGGGTAGGAACTGGAGAAGTGGGCAGTTTCCTCTACCCTTGCCTTGGCTCAGTGGGTAGCACTCTGGCCTCAGAAAGTCATGGGTTCAAGCCCCACTCTAAAGACTTGAGCACAAAATCTAGACTGACACCCCAGTGCAGTGCTGAGGGAGTGTTGCACTGCCGTCTTTTGGATGAGATGATAAACTGAGGCCCCATCTGCCCTCTCAGGTGGACGTTAAAGATCCCATGGCACTATTTCGAAGAAAAAAGCAGGGAAGTTCTTCTTATCACTAAAACAGATTATCCGGTCATTATCACATTGCTGTTTGTGGGAGCTTCCTGTGAGCAAATTGGCTGCAGCGTTTCCTGCATTGCAACAGTGACTACACTTCAAAAGTACTTCCATTGGCGGTGAAGTGTTTTGGGACATCTTGAGGTCATGAAAGGCCCTATATAAATGCAAGTTCTCTCTTCGGGAGAAACAGAAAGGCTGTTTCTAAGGAGTATTAGCTCCCAGTGTTTAATTGTAACACAAAGCTCCTAATTTCCAGAGGGGGGTGGGGGGGGGGGGAAGCAAATTGAAAATGCAGCGAGGCAAACAGCTCAGTGAATATCGGTGTTTGTTTATTAAATGAAACCGACTGCACAACCAACCGACAGAATAAAACGAGTTTACCTGGCACCCTGCTCAGTCTCCCGGGAGAGCTGTGAGTGTGTGTCCGAGTCCCCGGGCCCGGCCGCACTCTCTGGGGACCGCGCCGGGTTCCGCGACTCCACACACCGTTGCTTAGCGACGCAGGACGCGTTCCTGAGCACGCTCGTGTTCCCGAGCACGCGCACTCGCCTTCTGCAGTGTGAGCGTTCTCTTCCCTGCACGGAAAGTGATAGAGGGCACCAGAGTCACTGGGGGATTACAGCAAACCCCCTCCTTACCTCAGGGCACCAGAGTCACTGGGGGATTACAGCAAACCCCCTCCTTACCTCAGGGCACCAGAGTCACTGGGGGATTACAGCAAACCCCCTCCTTACCTCAGGGCACCAGAGTCACTGGGGGATTACAGCAAACCCCCTCCTTACCTCAGGGCACCAGAGTCACTGGGGGATTACAGCAAACCCCCTCCTTACCTCAGGGCACCAGAGTCACTGGGGGATTACAGCAAACCCCCTCCTCACCTCAGGGCACCAGAGTCACTGGGGGATTACAGCAAACCCCCTCCTTACCTCAGGGCACCAGAGTCACTGGGGGATTACAGCAAACCCCCTCCTTACCTCAGGGCACCAGAGTCACTGGGGGATTACAGCAAACCCCCTCCTTACCTCAGGGCACCAGAGTCACTGGGGGATTACAGCAAACCCCCTCCTTACCTCAGGGCACCAGAGTCACTGGGGGATTACAGCAAACCCCCTCCTTACCTCAGGGCACCAGAGTCACTGGGGGAATTACAGCAAACCCCCTCCTTACCTCAGGGCACCAGAGTCACTGGGGAATTACAGCAAACCCCCTCCTTACCTCAGGGCACCAGAGTCACTGGGGGATTACAGCAAACCCCCTCCTTACCTCAGGGCACCAGAGTCACTGGGGGAATTACAGCAAACCCCCTCCTTACCTCAGGGCACCAGAGTCACTGGGGAATTACAGCAAACCCCCTCCTTACCTCAGGGCACCAGAGTCACTGGGGGAATTACAGCAAACCCCCTCCTTACCTCAGGGCACCAGAGTCACTGGGGGATTACAGCAAACCCCCTCCTTACCTCAGGGCACCAGAGTCACTGGGGAATTACAGCAAACCCCCTCCTTACCTCAGGGCACCAGAGTCACTGGGGGATTACAGCAAACCCCCTCCTTACCTCAGGGCACCAGAGTCACTGGGGGATTACAGCAAACCCCCTCCTTACCTCAGGGCACCAGAGTCACTGGGGGATTACAGCAAACCCCCTCCTTACCTCAGGGCACCAGAGTCACTGGGGGATTACAGCAAACCCCCTCCTTACCTCAGGGCACCAGAGTCACTGGGGGATTACAGCAAACCCCCTCCTTACCTCAGGGCACCAGAGTCACTGGGGAATTACAGCAAACCCCCTCCTTACCTCAGGGCACCAGAGTCACTGGGGGATTACAGCAAACCCCCTCCTTACCTCAGGGCACCAGAGTCACTGGGGGATTACAGCAAACCCCCTCCTTACCTCAGGGCACCAGAGTCACTGGGGGATTACAGCAAACCCCCTCCTTACCTCAGGGCACCAGAGTCACTGGGGGATTACAGCAAACCCCCTCCTTACCTCAGGGCACCAGAGTCACTGGGGGATTACAGCAAACCCCCTCCTTACCTCAGGGCACCAGAGTCACTGGGGAATTACAGCAAACCCCCTCCTTACCTCAGGGCACCAGAGTCACTGGGGAATTACAGCAAACCCCCTCCTCACCTCAGGGCACCAGAGTCACTGGGGGATTACAGCAAACCCCCTCCTCACCTCAGGGCACCAGAGTCACTGGGGAATTACAGCAAACCCCCTCCTCACCTCAGGGCACCAGAGTCACTGGGGGATTACAGCAAACCCCCTCCTCACCTCAGGGCACCAGAGTCACTGGGGGATTACAGCAAACCCCCTCCTCACCTCAGGGCACCAGAGTCACTGGGGGATTACAGCAAACCCCCTCCTTACCTCAGGGCACCAGAGTCACTGGGGGATTACAGCAAACCCCCTCCTTACCTCAGGGCACCAGAGTCACTGGGGGATTACAGCAAACCCCCTCCTTACCTCAGGGCACCAGAGTCACTGGGGGATTACAGCAAACCCCCTCCTTACCTCAGGGCACCAGAGTCACTGGGGGATTACAGCAAACCCCCTCCTTACCTCAGGGCACCAGAGTCACTGGGGGATTACAGCAAACCCCCTCCTTACCTCAGGGCACCAGAGTCACTGGGGGAATTACAGCAAACCCCCTCCTTACCTCAGGGCACCAGAGTCACTGGGGAATTACAGCAAACCCCCTCCTTACCTCAGGGCACCAGAGTCACTGGGGGATTACAGCAAACCCCCTCCTTACCTCAGGGCACCAGAGTCACTGGGGGAATTACAGCAAACCCCCTCCTTACCTCAGGGCACCAGAGTCACTGGGGAATTACAGCAAACCCCCTCCTTACCTCAGGGCACCAGAGTCACTGGGGGAATTACAGCAAACCCCCTCCTTACCTCAGGGCACCAGAGTCACTGGGGGATTACAGCAAACCCCCTCCTTACCTCAGGGCACCAGAGTCACTGGGGAATTACAGCAAACCCCCTCCTTACCTCAGGGCACCAGAGTCACTGGGGGATTACAGCAAACCCCCTCCTTACCTCAGGGCACCAGAGTCACTGGGGGATTACAGCAAACCCCCTCCTTACCTCAGGGCACCAGAGTCACTGGGGGATTACAGCAAACCCCCTCCTTACCTCAGGGCACCAGAGTCACTGGGGGATTACAGCAAACCCCCTCCTTACCTCAGGGCACCAGAGTCACTGGGGGATTACAGCAAACCCCCTCCTTACCTCAGGGCACCAGAGTCACTGGGGAATTACAGCAAACCCCCTCCTTACCTCAGGGCACCAGAGTCACTGGGGGATTACAGCAAACCCCCTCCTTACCTCAGGGCACCAGAGTCACTGGGGAATTACAGCAAACCCCCTCCTTACCTCAGGGCACCAGAGTCACTGGGGGATTACAGCAAACCCCCTCCTTACCTCAGGGCACCAGAGTCACTGGGGGATTACAGCAAACCCCCTCCTTACCTCAGGGCACCAGAGTCACTGGGGGATTACAGCAAACCCCCTCCTTACCTCAGGGCACCAGAGTCACTGGGGGATTACAGCAAACCCCCTCCTTACCTCAGGGCACCAGAGTCACTGGGGGATTACAGCAAACCCCCTCCTTACCTCAGGGCACCAGAGTCACTGGGGGATTACAGCAAACCCCCTCCTTACCTCAGGGCACCAGAGTCACTGGGGAATTACAGCAAACCCCCTCCTTACCTCAGGGCACCAGAGTCACTGGGGAATTACAGCAAACCCCCTCCTCACCTCAGGGCACCAGAGTCACTGGGGGATTACAGCAAACCCCCTCCTCACCTCAGGGCACCAGAGTCACTGGGGAATTACAGCAAACCCCCTCCTCACCTCAGGGCACCAGAGTCACTGGGGGATTACAGCAAACCCCCTCCTCACCTCAGGGCACCAGAGTCACTGGGGGATTACAGCAAACCCCCTCCTCACCTCAGGGCACCAGAGTCACTGGGGGATTACAGCAAACCCCCTCCTTACCTCAGGGCACCAGAGTCACTGGGGGATTACAGCAAACCCCCTCCTTACCTCAGGGCACCAGAGTCACTGGGGGATTACAGCAAACCCCCTCCTTACCTCAGGGCACCAGAGTCACTGGGGAATTACAGCAAACCCCCTCCTCACCTCAGGGCACCAGAGTCACTGGGGAATTACAGCAAACCCCCTCCTTACCTCAGGGCACCAGAGTCACTGGGGGATTACAGCAAACCCCCTCCTTACCTCAGGGCACCAGAGTCACTGGGGAATTACAGCAAACCCCCTCCTTACCTCAGGGCACCAGAGTCACTGGGGAATTACAGCAAACCCCCTCCTTACCTCAGGGCACCAGAGTCACTGGGGAATTACAGCAAACCCCCTCCTCACCTCAGGGCACCAGAGTCACTGGGGGATTACAGCAAACCCCCTCCTTACCTCAGGGCACCAGAGTCACTGGGGAATTACAGCAAACCCCCTCCTTACCTCAGGGCACCAGAGTCACTGGGGGATTACAGCAAACCCCCTCCTCACCTCAGGGCACCAGAGTCACTGGGGGATTACAGCAAACCCCCTCCTTACCTCAGGGCACCAGAGTCACTGGGGGATTACAGCAAACCCCCTCCTTACCTCAGGGCACCAGAGTCACTGGGGAATTACAGCAAACCCCCTGCTCACCTCAGGGCACCAGAGTCACTGGGGAATTACAGCAAACCCCCTCCTTACCTCAGGGCACCAGAGTCACTGGGGGATTACAGCAAACCCCCTCCTTACCTCAGGGCACCAGAGTCACTGGGGAATTACAGCAAACCCCCTCCTTACCTCAGGGCACCAGAGTCACTGGGGAATTACAGCAAACCCCCTCCTTACCTCAGGGCACCAGAGTCACTGGGGAATTACAGCAAACCCCCTCCTCACCTCAGGGCACCAGAGTCACTGGGGGATTACAGCAAACTCCCTCCTTACCTCAGGGCACCAGAGTCACTGGGGGATTACAGCAAACCCCCTCCTTACCTCAGGGCACCAGAGTCACTGGGGAATTACAGCAAACCCCCTCCTCACCTCAGGGCACCAGAGTCACTGGGGAATTACAGCAAACCCCCTCCTTACCTCAGGGCACCAGAGTCACTGGGGGATTACAGCAAACCCCCTCCTTACCTCAGGGCACCAGAGTCACTGGGGAATTACAGCAAACCCCCTCCTTACCTCAGGGCACCAGAGTCACTGGGGAATTACAGCAAACCCCCTCCTTACCTCAGGGCACCAGAGTCACTGGGGAATTACAGCAAACCCCCTCCTCACCTCAGGGCACCAGAGTCACTGGGGGATTACAGCAAACCCCCTCCTTACCTCAGGGCACCAGAGTCACTGGGGGATTACAGCAAACCCCCTCCTTACCTCAGGGCACCAGAGTCACTGGGGAATTACAGCAAACCCCCTCCTTACCTCAGGGCACCAGAGTCACTGGGGAATTACAGCAAACCCCCTCCTTACCTCAGGGCACCAGAGTCACTGGGGGATTACAGCAAACCCCCTCCTTACCTCAGGGCACCAGAGTCACTGGGGGATTACAGCAAACCCCCTCCTTACCTCAGGGCACCAGAGTCACTGGGGAATTACAGCAAACCCCCTCCTTACCTCAGGGCACCAGAGTCACTGGGGGATTACAGCAAACCCCCTCCTTACCTCAGGGCACCAGAGTCACTGGGGAATTACAGCAAACCCCCTCCTTACCTCAGGGCACCAGAGTCACTGGGGAATTACAGCAAACCCCCTCCTTACCTCAGGGCACCAGAGTCACTGGGGAATTACAGCAAACCCCCTCCTTACCTCAGGGCACCAGAGTCACTGGGGAATTACAGCAAACCCCCTCCTTACCTCAGGGCACCAGAGTCACTGGGGGATTACAGCAAACCCCCTCCTTACCTCAGGGCACCAGAGTCACTGGGGAATTACAGCAAACCCCCTCCTCACCTCAGGGCACCAGAGTCACTGGGGGATTACAGCAAACCCCCTCCTCACCTCAGGGCACCAGAGTCACTGGGGGATTACAGCAAACCCCCTCCTTACCTCAGGGCACCAGAGTCACTGGGGAATTACAGCAAACCCCCTCCTTACCTCAGGGCACCAGAGTCACTGGGGAATTACAGCAAACACCCTCCTTACCTCAGGGCACCAGAGTCACTGGGGGATTACAGCAAACCCCCTCCTTACCTCAGGGCACCAGAGTCACTGGGGGATTACAGCAAACCCCCTCCTTACCTCAGGGCACCAGAGTCACTGGGGAATTACAGCAAACCCCCTCCTTACCTCAGGGCACCAGAGTCACTGGGGAATTACAGCAAACCCCCTCCTTACCTCAGGGCACCAGAGTCACTGGGGAATTACAGCAAACCCCCTCCTTACCTCAGGGCACCAGAGTCACTGGGGAATTACAGCAAACCCCCTCCTTACCTCAGGGCACCAGAGTCACTGGGGAATTACAGCAAACCCCCTCCTTACCTCAGGGCACCAGAGTCACTGGGGAATTACAGCAAACCCCCTCCTTACCTCAGGGCACCAGAATCACTGGGGGATTACAGCAAACCCCCTCCTTACCTCAGGGCACCAGAGTCACTGGGGGATTACAGCAAACCCCCTCCTTACCTCAGGGCACCAGAGTCACTGGGGAATTACAGCAAACCCCCTCCTTACCTCAGGGCACCAGAGTCACTGGGGAATTACAGCAAACCCCCTCCTTACCTCAGGGCACCAGAGTCACTGGGGGATTACAGCAAACCCCCTCCTTACCTCAGGGCACCAGAGTCACTGGGGAATTACAGCAAACCCCCTCCTTACCTCAGGGCACCAGAGTCACTGGGGAATTACAGCAAACCCCCTCCTTACCTCAGGGCACCAGAGTCACTGGGGAATTACAGCAAACCCCCTCCTTACCTCAGGGCACCAGAGTCACTGGGGAATTACAGCAAACCCCCTCCTTACCTCAGGGCACCAGAGTCACTGGGGAATTACAGCAAACCCCCTCCTTACCTCAGGGCACCAGAGTCACTGGGGAATTACAGCAAACCCCCTCCTTACCTCAGGGCACCAGAGTCACTGGGGAATTACAGCAAACCCCCTCCTTACCTCAGGTCACCAGAGTCACTGGGGAATTACAGCAAACCCCCTCCTTACCTCAGGGCACCAGAGTCACTGGGGGATTACAGCAAACCCTCTCCTTACCTCAGGGCACCAGAGTCACTGGGGAATTACAGCAAACCCCCTCCTTACCTCAGGGCACCAGAGTCACTGGGGAATTACAGCAAACCCCCTCCTCACCTCAGGGCACCAGAGTCACTGGGGAATTACAGCAAACCCCCTCCTCACCTCAGGGCACCAGAGTCACTGGGGAATTACAGCAAACCCCCTCCTTACCTCAGGGCACCAGAGTCACTGGGGAATTACAGCAAACCCCCTCCTTACCTCAGGGCACCAGAGTCACTGGGGGATTACAGCAAACCCCCTCCTTACCTCAGGGCACCAGAGTCACTGGGGAATTACAGCAAACCCCCTCCTTACCTCAGGGCACCAGAGTCACTGGGGAATTACAGCAAACCCCCTCCTTACCTCAGGGCACCAGAGTCACTGGGGAATTACAGCAAACCCCCTCCTTACCTCAGGGCACCAGAGTCACTGGGGAATTACAGCAAACCCCCTCCTTACCTCAGGGCACCAGAGTCACTGGGGAATTACAGCAAACCCCCTCCTTACCTCAGGGCACCAGAGTCACTGGGGAATTACAGCAAACCCCCTCCTCACCTCAGGGCACCAGAGTCACTGGGGAATTACAGAAAACCCCCTCCTCACCTCAGGGCACCAGAGTCACTGGGGAATTACAGCAAACCCCCTCCTTACCTCAGGGCACCAGAGTCACTGGGGAATTACAGCAAACCCCCTCCTTACCTCAGGGCACCAGAGTCACTGGGGGATTACAGCAAACCCCCTCCTTACCTCAGGGCACCAGAGTCACTGGGGAATTACAGCAAACCCCCTCCTTACCTCAGGGCACCAGAGTCACTGGGGAATTACAGCAAACCCCCTCCTTACCTCAGGGCACCAGAGTCACTGGGGAATTACAGCAAACCCCCTCCTTACCTCAGGGCACCAGAGTCACTGGGGAATTACAGCAAACCCCCTCCTTACCTCAGGGCACCAGAGTCACTGGGGAATTACAGCAAACCCCCTCCTTACCTCAGGGCACCAGAGTCACTGGGGAATTACAGCAAACCCCCTCCTTACCTCAGGGCACCAGAGTCACTGGGGGATTACAGCAAACCCCCTCCTTACCTCAGGGCACCAGAGTCACTGGGGAATTACAGCAAACCCCCTCCTTCCCTCAGGGCACCAGAGTCACTGGGGGATTACAGCAAACCCCCTCCTTACCTCAGGGCACCAGAGTCACTGGGGAATTACAGCAAACCCCCTCCTTACCTCAGGGCACCAGAGTCACTGGGGAATTACAGCAAACCCCCTCCTTACCTCAGGGCACCAGAGTCACTGGGGAATTACAGCAAACCCCCTCCTTACCTCAGGGCACCAGAGTCACTGGGGAATTACAGCAAACCCCCTCCTTACCTCAGGGCACCAGAGTCACTGGGGAATTACAGCAAACCCCCTCCTTACCTCAGGGCACCAGAGTCACTGGGGAATTACAGCAAACCCCCTCCTTACCTCAGGGCACCAGAGTCACTGGGGAATTACAGCAAACCCCCTCCTTACCTCAGGGCACCAGAGTCACTGGGGAATTACAGCAAACCCCCTCCTTACCTCAGGGCACCAGAGTCACTGGGGAATTACAGCAAACCCCCTCCTTACCTCAGGGCACCAGAGTCACTGGGGAATTACAGCAAACCCCCTCCTTACCTCAGGGCACCAGAGTCACTGGGGAATTACAGCAACCCCCTCCTTACCTCAGGGCACCAGAGTCACTGGGGAATTACAGCAACCCCCTCCTTACCTCAGGGCACCAGAGTCACTGGGGAATTACAGCAACCCCCTCCTTACCTCAGGGCACCAGAGTCACTGGGGAATTACAGCAACCCCTCATTACCTCACTGGGGAACTACAGCAACCCCTCATTACCTCACTGGGGAACTACAGCAACCCCTCATTACCTCAGGGCATTGCCTCACTGGGGAACGACAGCAACCCCTCATTACCTCACTGGGGAACTACAGCAACCCCTCATTACCTCAGGGCACCAGAGTCACTGGGGAATTACAGCAAACCCCCTCCTTACCTCAGGGCACCAGAGTCACTGGGGAATTACAGCAAACCCCCTCCTTACCTCAGGGCACCAGAGTCACTGGGGAATTACAGCAAACCCCCTCCTTACCTCAGGGCACCAGAGTCACTGGGGAATTACAGCAAACCCCCTCCTTACCTCAGGGCACCAGAGTCACTGGGGAATTACAGCAAACCCCCTCCTTACCTCAGGGCACCAGAGTCACTGGGGAATTACAGCAAACCCCCTCCTTACCTCAGGGCACCAGAGTCACTGGGGAATTACAGCAAACCCCCTCCTTACCTCAGGGCACCAGAGTCACTGGGGAATTACAGCAAACCCCCTCCTTACCTCAGGGCACCAGAGTCACTGGGGAATTACAGCAAACCCCCTCCTTACCTCAGGGCACCAGAGTCACTGGGGAATTACAGCAAACCCCCTCCTTACCTCAGGGCACCAGAGTCACTGGGGAATTACAGCAAACCCCCTCCTTACCTCAGGGCACCAGAGTCACTGGGGAATTACAGCAAACCCCCTCCTTACCTCAGGGCACCAGAGTCACTGGGGAATTACAGCAAACCCCCTCCTTACCTCAGGGCACCAGAGTCACTGGGGAATTACAGCAACCCCCTCCTTACCTCAGGGCACCAGAGTCACTGGGGAATTACAGCAACCCCCTCCTTACCTCAGGGCACCAGAGTCACTGGGGAATTACAGCAACCCCTCATTACCTCACTGGGGAACTACAGCAACCCCTCATTACCTCACTGGGGAACTACAGCAACCCCTCATTACCTCAGGGCATTGCCTCACTGGGGAACGACAGCAACCCCTCATTACCTCACTGGGGAACTACAGCAACCCCTCATTACCTCAGGGCATTGCCTCACTGGGGAACTACAGCAACCCCTCATTACCTCAGGGCATTGCCTCACTGGGGAACTACAGCAACCCCTCATTACCTCAGGGCATTGCCTCACTGGGGAACTACAGCAACCCCTCATTACCTCAGGGCATTGCCTCACTGGGGAACTACAGCAACCCCTCATTACCTCAGGGCACCAGTCACTGGGGTACTACAGCAACCCCTCATTACCTCAGAGCATTGCCTCACTGGGGCACTAGGGCATCCCCTCACCAGGGCATTGCCTCACTGGGGCAACTACAGCAACCCTTCACCAGGACGTTGCCTCACTGGGGCACTAGGTCAACCCCTCACCAGGGCATTACCTCACTGGGGTGCTGAGGCACCCACTCACCAGTGCACTGCCTCACTGGTCAACCCCTTTACCAAGACATCTTCGCTTGGGTATAACCACTCACTATGGAATAATGGCACCATGTTGTAACCAGGGCATCAACGCACCATTGCATTACAGCATCAACTCATCGGGCCACCAGGACACCTTATCACCTCATTGGTCATCCCCTCAACAAGGAATTGAGGCACCAGCTCACCAAGGTATCCTTTACCAGGACATTGGAACATTTGTGACTGACCAGAGCTGACTCAGTGCTGTGAGAAGGACGGATGCCTGACTGAAGGACTAGCTCACCTCACCATTCCTTCATCGTCACTGGGTCAAAATCCTGGAACTCCCTACCTAACAGCACTGTGGGAAAACCTTCACCACACGGACTGCAGCGGTTCAAGAAGGCAGCTCACCACCACCTTCTCAAGAGCAATTAGGGATGGGCAATAAATGCCGGCCATCCCATGAATGAATAATAAAAAAAAAATTCCCAGATGAGAGCATTTGAACTCCTCATTGGGGCACCATCTCACAAGGGCACCAAGTTACCAGGGTGTTTCTTCACCAGGGCATCAGCATGTCCCCTTACTGGGCTACCAGAGCAATATTTTATTTGTACCCTCTCACTAGGACATTGAGGTATTCCCTCACTAAAGGATTGGGCACACCTCACTGTGCCATACCTTCACCAGGACATTGAAACATTCTGTTGGTGTTGGACCTTCCCCTCAATATGGCACCTGGACGTTGGTGCAATTTCTTCCGCCTCCACTCCAGGTTCAAGTGCCCCAGATTTCCCTGCTCATTCTGAAGCATTTCCTGCTGCCCATTGCGGCATCTGACTAAATCATTCACTGTCTCCACTCCTCACTCCCCTGGTACAGTCCCCCTCTTTGCTCTCGTAAGTCTGAGGGCTGCAAACTCAAGCATTAGTTGGTGCATGACTGGTTCAGTCAGTCATTCATTGCCTGATCCAGCTTGACTATGTTAAGCACAATCCATAAGAACATAAGAACATAAGAAATAGGAGCAGGAGTAGGCCAATCGGCCCCTCGAGCCTGCTCCGCCATTCAATAAGATCATGGCTGATCTGATCCTAACCTCAAATTTAAATTCATGTCCAATTTCCTGCCCGCTCCCCGTAACCCCTAATTCCCTTTACTTCTAGGAAACTGTCTATTTCTGTTTTAAATTTATTTAATGATGTAGCTTCCACAGCTTCCTGGGGCAGCAAATTCCACAGACCTACCACCCTCTGAGTGAAGAAGTTTCCCCTCATCTCAGTTTTGAAAGAGCAGCCCCTTATTCTAAGATTATGCCCCCTAGTTCTAGTTTCACCCATCCTTGGGAACATCCTTACCACATCCACCCGATCAAGCCACTTCACAATCTTATATGTTTCAATAAGATCGCCTCTCATTCTTCTGAACTCCAATGAGTTGAGTCCCAATCTACTCAACCTCTCCTCATATGTCAGCCCCCTCATCCCCGGGATTAACCGAGTGAACCTTCTTTGTACTGCCTCGAGAGCAAGTATGTCTTTTCTTAAGTATGGACACCAAAACTGTATGCAGTATTCCAGGTGCGGTCTCACCAATACCTTATATAACTGCAGCAATACCTCCCTGTTTTTATATTCTATCCCCCTAGCAATAAAAGCCAACATTCCGTTGGCCTTCTTGATCACCTGCTGCATGTGCATACTAACTTTTTGATTTTCTTGCACTAGGACCCCCAGATCCCTTTGTACTGCAGTACTTTCCAGTTTTACGCCACTTAGATAATAACTTGCTCTCTGATTTTTCCTGCCAAAGTGCATAACCTCACATTTTCCAATATTGTATTGCATCTGCCAAATCTCCGCCCACTCACCCAGCCGGTCTATATCCCCTTGTAGGTTTTTCATGTCCTCCTGACTCTCCACTTTCCCTCCCATCTTTGTATCATCTGCAAACTTTGATATGTTACACTCGGTCTCCTCCTCCAAATCGTTAATATAGATTGTAAAGAGTTGGGGACCCAGCACCGACCCCTGCGGAACACCACTGGCTGCTGGTTGCCAGTCCGAGAATGAACCATTTATCCCAACTCTCTGCTTCCTGTTAGATAACGAATCCTCCACCCATGCCAGAATATTACCCCCAATCCAGTGATTCTTTATCTTGAGCAATAATCTTTTATGTGGCACCTTGTCGAATGCCTTCTGGAAGTCTAAATACACTACGTCCACTGGTTCCCCTTTATCCACCCTGTACGTTATGTCCTCAAAGAACTCAAGCAAATTTGTCAGACATGACTTCCCCTTCGTAAAGCCATGCTGACTTTGTCCTATTAAATTATGTTTATCCAAATGTTCTGCTACTGTCTCCTTAATAATAGACTCCAAAATTTTACCCACCACAGATGTTAGGCTAAGTGGTCTATAATTTCCAGCCTTCTGCCTACTACCCTTTTTAAATAGGGTGTTACATTAGCAGTTTTCCAATCTGCCGGGACCTTTGCCGAGTCCAGAGAATTTTGGAAAATTATTACCAAAGCATCCACAATCCCTACTGACACTTCCCTCAAGACCCTAGGATGTAAGCCATCAGGTCCAGGGGATTTATCCGCCTTGAGTCCCATTAATTTACTGAGCACCAATTCCTTAGTGATTTTAATCGTATTTAACTCCTCCCCCACTAGCGCCCCCTGTTTGTCCAGTGTCTCTCTCCCCTCTGTAAAATCTTCATACCTTGGTGCCCTGGTGAGATTATTATCTTGGTGGCAAAAGGACAACCCACAGCTCCTTTTCTCAATGATAAACCATGTCCTCAAACCTCTTTCCCCTGTTCCATCCATCCTCACCTCCAATACCAAGTGCGAAAAGCTCATGGATTTATCTGTTTGATCCATGCAGTTGCCTCTGCTACTTCCCCCCAGCTGCTCCTGACCGGCCCCAGTCTCCCACCTATCCTACCTCCAATTCTCCGTCACTCTGCAGTTTCTCTCGCACGTGCCCCTGTGCTCTATCCAACCTCATCTCTTCCATGATATCCATTTTCTGCTGCCTTGATCTCTTGACTACTCAACTTACCCTAGCCTTGGCAACATTATAAATGGCTCTTTTGTTCACACACCGTCCCTCTGCCTTTCAAAACAGCCAACAGCTCCCTCCACAAAAAGCCGACCCTCACCTCATCTGTTGTCTCCAACTATTGCTCCATCTCCAACCTCTCTAAGGTGTCTTAGCCAACCACCTTTCTGCCCATCTCTGCTAAAACCCCCCTGTTCTAGTCTCTGCAGTCAGGCTTCTGTCCTTCTCACAGCACTGAGACAGCTCTAGTCAGTCACAAATAACATCAGTGTGGTACATTACCCCTCCTTGACCTCTCCATAGCATTCCTCTGATGGGGGAATCAAGAACAAGGGGACATAAAATTAGAGCTAGGCCATTTAGGAGGGAAATCAGGAAGCACGTTTTCATCCAAAGGGAAGGAGAAATCTGGAAGTCTCTTCCCCCAAAAGGCTGTGGATGCTGGGACAATTGGAGCTTTCACGACTGAGAGCGATAGATTTTTGTTTGGTAAGGGATATGGAGCTAAGATACATAGGTACATGGAGTTGAAGTACAGATCAGCCATGATCTATTTGAATGGTGGAGCAGGTTCAAGGGGCTGAATGACCTACTCCTGTTCCTATGTTCCTAATATGGTCCACCTTGCCATCCATCTCCACTACCTCTCCTATTATCTGGCTCCAGGTGACTGCCCTCATACAGTTCGCCTCCTATATATCAAAATGCAACCAGCGCATCTCTAGAAATGGTTTATTTTCCTATTTCCTCACCGTCACCTCTGGAGTCCTGCCAAGGATTTGTCCTGGACCCCTCTTCTTCCTTATTTATATGCTGCCCCTCAGTGACATCAGCCACAGGCATGGGGTCAGCTTCCATATATATGTTGATGACACCCACCTCTACTTCTCCCACCATTTCCCTTGACCCTACATCACCACTGTCCCTGTGCTGTCAGACTGCTTCTCCATTTAGGATGTCAAAATTCACTCCCACTTTCCTCAATTCTTTTCAGACTCCACCATAAACTCTACTCCCTTACCAGTCTACATCATCCTTCCCAGCCACTTGCTTAAGCTGAATCAGACCATTCAAAACTATGGCATCCTGCTCAACCCACAGCTGAGTTTCAACCTTGTTCCCACATATCCTATTCACCTCCGTGACAACGCCCTCCTCCACTTCTAGCTCAGCCACTCCAATATTGAAACCACGCTTTTCTCACCGCCAGACTCAATCTCTGCGATGTTCTCCTTGCTGGTCTCCATGAATTCCAACTTGTTCAAAACTCAGCCACCCATATCCTGACTCACAGTATGTCCTGATGCCCACTGCTTATCCTCAGTGATCTACATAGGCTTCCTCAACATAGTAAAATTAAAATCCTCTTCCTTCAAATCTCTCCAGTCTCACCCACCCTATCTCTGCGACCTCTTACACACTTATATCCCCTCTTACATCTTTTAGTTTCCGTTTCAATTAGCTGCCAAAGTCTATTATTCATCAATCCAATAACATTTATGTATTTTAACAGGATGACAAAAAGTGAAATGTTCATTTAGGATTAATTTCAGTACTGTAAAATGTCCTCCTAGATCAGGTACAGTTAAACATTGCACTTAAACTATTGAGTGCGTGCTTAGTGTGGGTGGATTCTCAGCCTTTTGAGTACTGTTATAAATTAATAGTTCTAAATGTGTATTGCTGGTGAGGCTGTTACATGATTCACATTTTTGTGCTTATATCTTCAGTCCTTGATTATTAAATTTGTTTAATTGTTGAGCTCCCTGAACTCAAATTTCATTCTCATTTTGGTCACTTGGAATGGACTTGGGAATATAGTAAACTGACAGGAACTTGCATTTATATAGCACTTTTCTCAACCGTAGGACATCCTAAAGTGAATTACAACCAACTGATTACTTATGAAGTGCAATCACTGTTTTGCAGGCAAACGTGGTAGCCAATTTGCACACTAGGTCCCAACAAACAGCAAATAAAGGGGTCACCAGATAATCTGTTTTGGTGATGTTGGTTGAGGGAAGAATGCTGGCCAGGATACCAGGAGGACTCTCATTTCAAGTAGTGCCATAGGATCTTTTACATCTACCTATACAGGCAGACAGGGCCTCAGTTTAACGTCTCATCCGAAAAACGGCACCTCCGAAATTGCAGCATTCCCTCTACTGCACTGGAGTGCCAGCCTGGATTATGTACCCCAGTCCATAGTAGGGCTTGAACCCACAACCTACTGCCTCAAAAGTAGAGTACTACCAACACAGCCAAGTTGACACAATAGGGAAAGTCAGACAGATTTGATGTGAACGCAAACATGTAGCTGTCGGTGCATAACTGCATTGTCTGTCTCTTCAGTTTTGATTGGGAGAGGCTAGAGGGCAACCTCCCTAATTAATGGAAATTATTTGAAAAGTGCTGAGCCCCACATAGTGCCTTTAAACTGTGCTGCTATTTTCCCATTTTTTTGCAGGTTAAAAACGACACTGAAATCAAATTGAGGGGAATTTACTCTGTTGGACTGTAGTCTTATGTATCCCTATGTGGTACAGCAAGGAGCAGTATTTGAATCTTGGGATTTAATTAGATAGAACTAGGAACAATGCTCTTTACCCATCTTACCCTCCCACCCACATGGAAATGAGTGATACTCACGCCAAGTGTTAGCAGCCTAGCACACAGAATCAATATATTAGCAGTAGAGTTGTAACACTAGTTCCACCCTCAGTTGTATAGCACAAGGGAAACAGGAATGAAAGCTAGTCCTCTTTCAAAAGCAGCACAGAGCAATAAAAAGGGACTCAAAGGCAGATTTACATAGAATGTACAGCACCGAAACAGGCCATTCAGCCCAACTGCTCCATGCCGGTGTTTATGCTCCACACGAGCCTCCTCCCACCCTCTGCATCTAACCCTATCGGCATAACCTTCTAAATGGAATTTGTCTTCACAAGTGCTGCACACAGCCCAGTTATCACGTGGTAGCTTCTGTGTTGGGGAAGGACAGTCTATTAGGATTCAAATGCTGGAACAGATCTGGTACAACTTCTTATTTTCACTTGGGTAGTGCTGCTGTCAAAATTCCACCTCTCTGTGGGATCTATCAGTCTGTGAAGTACCTGCTGGGTAACTCTGTCAGTACAGTCTCTGAGCCTACTAAATTATGAGCCATCAATGTCCTATTTTAGATCAGAGTACAAGATTATACCTTTCCTTAGGTGCCAGAATGTGGGGCCACTGCCCATCCACCGGACAGACAAGACCTGCACCTGGAAATGGCGCAGTGCCAACCACACAACTCCAACATGTTGATGTGTCAGAGGAATTGAGTCATAGAGTTATACAGCACGGATAGAGGCCCTTCAGCCCATCGAGATTGAGATTGAGATCAGGTTCCTTGGTGGAATGCATAAATGGTCACGGAAGGAAGAGCAATGAAAGGTGTAAGAGGCGACATGCATACTCCCGATAGGATCTGTTCCCAGTTTATCCGCTGCCTGCATACTTCCAATTGTTGCAGGAATCAGCCTCAGTGCTTGTATATAAGGTTAAGCTGCAACCATCATCTGCAATGTAAGGTCAGTGAATGGATAGTTGTGAAACAAAAGATAGGCTAGTTGTCTTTTCTTGTTATCCCATTCTCCTCCCAACATCAGCACTATCCATTCCCTATAGAGTCATTTAGCCTGTAGTATCCTGGATGGCAGCAACGCCACTATGGTTGGCTTCTTAGAAGGCATTCTTGAGACATGTGGAAGGCAAACCTTCACATGCATTTTCCTTCCTCTACAGCAGACCTGAGCAAGACTGTCAAATAGAGGAGCCAATAAGACAGCAATTTTAAAACTGGGTGAGTCAAAAGGCCAGCAATGTAGTGTTGCAGAAACTATTTTGTCACAAGCACATGCCTGGGAAGGGACAGGAAACGCTATGACCGTATTATGGAAATAATATCTTTATTAAATTTAGCTTAAAAGTCAAAACAGAGCAGCTAAACATATCAACAGGCAAAACAATTTACAACAGATTTTGTGGAACTCCACTTATTATAAAACAGGCCAATCAATTCCATCTTAACAGATCTCTACAGGCAGGAAGTTATCTCCCAAAGCAGCTTGTGCCCTGTTGGAAAACAAAAAAAAAAGCAAAGCTTTGAATTCGTTGTATATAATATGCTCAATATTTCAGTCTTTGCTGGTCATATGGCAAACTAACACTGTTGTAGGTTGAAATTCCCAATTTTAAGTCCTTAAAATAATGCAGATAAAAGAACTCCCAACGCAACATTTAACACCCGGTGAAGTCACTGCCTGGAACTGGACTCATCTGAGGCAGTTCAGCTGGAGCTGGTGCAAATTATGTTTGGGTGTACTGGTTCTGTGTGACATTGGACATCCTAACACTACAGCACATTAGTGTAGTGCCCGTCACTGTTCACTCTTCATTGTGTACTGCATGCTTCTGATCGTCTTTTCTGTGTGACACGTTTGAAGGTATTTGGCTATAACAGATAGGAGGGAGCAAAACAAATTTAATTTAAAATGTTTGTGCATTTTAAAATAATAAATGTGTACAATCCTACTGTTACAAAAACTATATTATCTGCAATACAGCAAAAAAAAAAGAAAATGTAGGCTCCGTGTTCTGCTGCATGTGTGGAGCAGAGACCATGCCATTGGAAATAACCTGGAGTACACTATGATCTTAGACCTAAATTTGTTCTGTGCATGCAAGTAAAAGCAGAGAAAGCTTCATTGCTTCCATAATTTTGCTGCATTTTCATACTCAAGTACATAGAGGCACACAATGCAAGGTACAGGGAACAGATACAGATCACTGGGAAGGCTGTACATTTAGTATCAACTTTGCTCCACTAAACATTAGCAAAACGAACCTGTTTTTCTGATTTTTCATCAAAAATATCTAGAACCTAATGTGCAAAAATCAACACAATTCTATATCAGAGGTTTAAGCAGATACAGTAAAGGAATGCAACAAATGTCTACATTCGCAGAATGATCCTGGCTGAAGTTTCAGTTGACAGCACAAGGCAGATATTCCAAACTCTCAGCCTAAACTCAACTTTAGAAAAGTGTGTCTAGGTTGCTGATCTCCAGTCAGTACAAGGGCAGTGCTATGAGCATTTACAACAACCCTTTCACCCCACGCTCTTTATACCTGATTTTATATTCAATATGCTATGGCAACATCCAAAATCATCTCAATTTTCCATCTTATCCAAAGTGTGTTCCATACATTTCATTCCATTCAAATTAAGTGCAGAACTTCCCCCTTCCCAGCTGAGGGGGTCAGAAAACCTGCTCCAAGGCCTTCATCAGTTGCTTTCACCAGCACTGCACCAGCGAGCAAGACAAGGACATATTTAGAGAACTTATCCTTCCTTCCCCACCCCATTCTAGCCTCAAGCACCTCACCTCTGCTCAGCAACTCCCTCTGGGGCTCTAGTGATCAGGAGCTCATCATATTCAGAAAGCATAGGTGCTAGACCTGTGACCTCTTATATCCTGAAATCAGGTCAATTCCATAAGCTCATACATTAGCCAAAAGGCAGTTTAGCGTTTTTTTTGGAAAATATATTAAAGGTAACTTTACAAAAATAAAGTCTTGCCTTTAACTCACCTCTTTCTCCTCCTTATGCTTATTTCTTCTTTTCCTACACAAGAATGGTAGGCACAATATTGTTTGCGTCTCCCTAAAAAGAAACAAGACTCAGCTACAAAATGGTAACACACAACCTCCTTTTTCAAAGACTTCTCAAAATTATCTCCCAAAAGCTAGCACTGCAAAAGGATTAGCCAAACATCTCAGAATGCAGGAGCAGGGGGACCATATACAAAAGGAGGGAAGAACCCGGATCTTCCCAAAGCTACCGTTTAATTATTAAACTTTCTCAATTATCACGATGTGCTCTTGCAATGGTTCTCTTCCTCTTTTCCCCTCCCCAATTGTTTTTTTAAAAAAAGATGACTGGCCCTCGATCTTTGAACGAGTTCAATGCAAGAACATTGGGCAGTAGCCTTCTGTTATGTCTCAGTGGTTGAACATATCCTTGCACGGTGGGTGATGAGTGATGCTATTGAGTTATGCTACATATGTGCATAACATATGTGCTCATTTACACATCACACATGAAATTCCAGTACTTACAGGTCAGCACTGTCATCATCGTCATCAATCTCATCAAACAGCTCCTCAGAATATTTAACGTCCACATCCAATCCCTAAATGAATGAGAGTTCACACAGTGTATCTGAAAGATTCAGAATTATAGTCATTTTTCTTCCCTTCTCTCCACCCACCCACCTTCCCCCACAAATGCACACTGTGCATTATCTAGTTGGTAATCTGCTCCTAGGCCTCTGTACACATGAACCCACAGAGGGAAGGCATGTGACTAGATCCTTTGCTGTCCTTGGTTTAGATGGCATGTGGGGGGAGGGCTGCCATCTGCCTGTGACAAAGAACCCAATGTGTGGGGAGTTGCAAGCCCTAGCTGCAAATTACGCTGTGGTACACCATATAAGTTGCATTAACTCGCTGGACCATCAGTTTACATGTCAAAAGAGTGCTGGCCCAATTCTTGCACAGGCACAATCAGGCTGCTGGCACTGCAGATGTAAACTCTATTTGATATGTTAAAAAGAAAGTCAATTAGATTGCATCTGTGACACTACCACACTTCCAGATACTGGCTGTGCTGCTTCAAGCACTTCACCCTGTTCCATCTCTCTCACCTAGTCTTTAAAATTGTCATCTACCAGCCTCCCAAGGCTCACCCGAGATATCCACTCTCAGCCTCTGAACTGGGTGACTCATCCTTGGTGATTTCAATCACCTTTCTTGGCTCCTGTACACTCACTCCTCTGAATTCACCGTATTCCATAAACCTCTCCCTCCATATAAACTATCCTACCCATATTTATGACCACGTCGAACCTCACCTTATCCCGTAGCCTCTCCATTCCCATGGTGTATATAACTGAGTGCCTTGAGAGCCACTCTGTCGCAAAGTGAGGGGTTTGAGGATTAACCAGTGCAAATAACAATTTGTGCCATAGACATCATGAAACAACTTAGCAGTGACCATTTTCCCCACCAGTTACATGCTTATCAGCCTTCTCAAGTAAAGTAAGTGTTTTGCAGAACAGAGTTAAATCTTACAGGGGTAAAGCTTCCCTGATATCTGAGTACTGTAATAATAGTAGTAACTTGTATTCATCAGTGGCATGGAGGGAGCTAAAAATTTAAGAAGTTGGTCCAGGAAGCCTGGAATTCACTGAAGCTACAAGCCCTCCAAGGATTAAAAAATCTCCCCAATAACATACTTAACATATGCATATTTTTGTTGGATAACTGAATTCCCAGGTTATGGCACAGTTGTTGCAAGACTCCAACATGTAAAATTTACCTGATAGTGCTCCAGAGCAAATTTAGTTTGTTTGTTCTTGTAGTCAATCTGTATAATAAAAAAAAGCATTTCACAGTTCAAAATGTTTCTTTCAAATCCTTTTTAATGTTTAGCAGTGTAAATGGAGCTTTAACCTGCATCAGGCCCACATTACAAAGTCAAGATGAACACTGGAAGAAGATGTATGGACATAGACATACTCTGCATACAAAAAAATACTTTGAAGAAAATCTCTTATGGGAATGACATGAACCCAGCTGCTGCCTCTAGAAGGTGAAATTAAGTGAAAGAGAACCAGCCCCCACAAGAGGAGCGATTGGGCTAGGACTGCGAGATGAAGGCAGAGTGCCGAGTCTAACTGAAGGCTACGATCACTTAAAAGCATCGATGTTGGCTTTGTGTGTGTGTTCCTAAAGGATAGCACCATACACCACCAGAACGATAGCGCCAGTCTAATCCCTCACTCTTCTGAACTCCTGGGCCCCAATATTAACATAGAGACGGGATCGGAGCAGGGGGGGGGGGGGTGATAGCGGGCAACAAACATGCAAGATCGTGGGATTGTCTGATTTCAACAGAGATGCCTCATTATTATTTTACTTCCGGGTTTCGTGCCTCCACTACGCGTGAGCAGGTGTGATGTGGACCCGCATGACCCGATTTCACTTCGACTATTTAAAGGCCCACTTCACAGATGCAATGGTGGAGGAGTTGGAGTTTTGTGGATAGTGCTTAGTAAAGTATAAGGTGGAATCAAGGAGGGCAAAGGCTGCGCCCAGATTCAATGAGGCATCCCTGGATGTACTGCTGCATGCAGTAAGGGCGAGGACGGAGGTTCCCTAGCAATGGGGAAAAAAATACTGACAGAACGAAGAAGGAGTGGCTGGAAGTGGCCTAAAGGGTGAGTAGCAGGAGTGTTATGAGGACTTGGATCCAGTGTAGCAAGCGTTTCAATGACCTAACCAGGTCAGGAAAGGTGAGCAAGTTGTAGATTCACCTACATTGTGTAGTGCAGCCCCCTCACCATCTTGTCATTCGCATCAGTCCTCACTTAAGTTTCAGCAGCACCGATTGTTCTGTTTCAATGCACTTCCTCACCACCCCCTTCCTCCATCCACCACTGCCACTCACCCCAATCCTTACGTAATGTGATACCACCTCAGTCAGCTCCCTCGATTCTCAGCACACGTCCTCAAATGACACAATCAACACATTTCTAAAATGCCTGCCAGTGCCATTCGTGATGCAGCTGCCTCAGTCACCCTCACCGAATGCACTGCATCTATCAGATGCACAAATGCCTTACACCCACTCATAGGTCTGTCAGGTCCCCTTGCAGGACAAGAGAGCTCAAAATACAGGAGCGAGGGAGAGAACTGGAGATGGACCCCCACAGATTGTGGAGCTCACCAATGCTGAACAGGAGGTTCTGGAGATTAGTGGCATCAGTGGTGACAGAATTACTCTCTCAGGCCCACGTCTCCTACAAGACTAAGTCATCTTGACTTGAATTCAGCACCTAATAATATTACCATAATTATGTGCATTTCAACATTTGTACATTCCCATGACTAAATCATATCAGTCTCTTCTCTCCTCCAGGGCCATCATGCGAAGAACAGCAGCCCCTGCTCAGAGATGACTAGAATTTCTCAGAGGAGTGGATTCCTGCTGAGGGTGCACCGTCCTAGGACACATGCGTACCAGGCACCAGTGCAGATACGAGCACTTCGGTGGGTCCTGTTAGAGAGTTAGGTGGGATCTTACCTGGTGAATTGCACCAGGCACAAGTAAGCACGAGCAGAGTGGTGGCAGGGACAGCTGTGGGGAGTCCACGTCGGAAGGCGCACTCCTCTCCAAGCTCTGCTCAGCTGGACAGAAATGCTGAACCCTGGGGGCCATCAATGAAAAGGAGAATGATAATGGGTCAGCAGCAAATGTGTGAGGTACTAACAGTCCTGCCAGGCACACCCTTCACAGCGTCCCAGAGGATGGAGGATTCCAGCTCAAACATTTGTGGATTGATGCCGCAGGCAACTGCAAGGATGTCTTCCATTGAGAGTGGCCTCCTCTATGGAACTTGAATCGCAGCGTACTAATCAGTCCCTGTGGGCCCTGCAAACTATGGATGCCAACATTTCTGCCACCTTAAACAGGATGACAGATTGACCATGGGCTTACAAGGCGTCACTGATCTGCTCCAAGCCACTCTCCCGCAGAGGCAGGAGTGATGTGCCGCTGGCCCAGGAGAGAGACAATGGCAATAGGGGAGGTGAAAGTGCAAAATCCTCTCAAAGCGTTCGCACGTCTCACCCGTTGCCTCACCTTCAAACAGTACCCAACATGCTATCTCTTCTCCTGTTGGCCCAGTCTACCCCTGCACATGTGTAGGTGGAGCAGTCTTTGGCGGGGCCCTCATTGGCTCCAACACCCAGAGGTCGTCGGACACGATGCTGAGCCTGTCTGTACACCCTGTTAGGTGGGTAGTGTCTCCTGCGACCTTGATTGCTCCCTTCTCTGCTGGCCACCTGCAGCTCCCTCCACAGCACACCCTTGCAGCTGATGATGCTCATTCTCTTCCTCGTCCGAAGTCCAATCAAAAGCAGCCGTGGCGCTACCCATTCTGATGTTCTCCATGTGAATAACTCCAAACTCTACAAAGAAGTCTCACACATCAGGTACTCTCACCAAACCGTTTGCCAGAGGGAACTGAGAAAGCAGCTGTGAGCACTGAACCTTTATTCAGATTGGGACTCCTGACCTTTAAGCACCCCGATAAAATGTCACTTAATCTCACCTCGGTTTCACGGCTGAGTTTCTCAACCCCGGGAAACCCATGTAGCAGTCGTTAATTCCAAATCGGGCTCAAAATCGCATGA
This sequence comes from Heptranchias perlo, assembly GCF_035084215.1. Taxonomy (NCBI): domain Eukaryota; kingdom Metazoa; phylum Chordata; class Chondrichthyes; order Hexanchiformes; family Hexanchidae; genus Heptranchias; species Heptranchias perlo. Next base: position 4,704,195 of record NC_090355.1, read on the forward strand.
ATAGGAGCCTGATTTAAATATGTTAATGACTGACCTGCTTCTCCACGGCGGGATAATTGAACGTCCCAATATCCATCGCCGGTAAAACGGAAACGGTCGTGTGTGTCGCAGGTTGGGGTCATGTTTCGCGCATTTGACGATTTAATCCTTAACAACCCCCCAACCTTCTCCAGCCTGTCTTTGGTGGGGCGGGGGGGGGGGGGGGTTTAACATCAAGCCCCTGTTCTCAGTGCATTAGCTGCAGAATAGTGCGGAATAAAAATCTGGTGTCTTTTCACAGGGAAGGGATATCATTGTGGGGGTTCTTGCTTCTTGGGGACCTCTTAGGAACTGATCTAAAGAGGCCTCAGAAGCACCCTTCATGATGCTGGCAGGAAAGAATTAAAGGGTAAATGGACTCAAGTATTAAAACCTTCTGCCCAGTGGTTGATTCATGTAGAATAGCTACTGTACTGGAGGACCAACTGCACAAACTGTAACAAGGCATAGAGAAAACCAGTTCCGTTTCCAATCATTTCGTCTAATCTTACACGGATGATCAGAAAACATAGCAATGATTTTCCACATTAAAAAATAGCTGACCCCATGAAAAGCATGTGCACCAAATATGGATTACAGAATGTTTTTCTTCTATTAAGGGGCACAGAAATATAATTGAAACATGCATCATGCAGTGATAGTGTATTTAAGTCAGTAATTCACAGCAAATTTAAATGAGAGAAACAGGAAGGTTCACCCCATCTATTGTGAACCAGGTTGTTGCTTAACCTCAGTAACAATGAATTAGAATCATAGAATGGTTACAGCACAAATAGAGGCCATTCGGCCCATTGAACCCATGCTGGCTCTTTGTAAGAGCAATCCAGTTAGTCCCATTCCCCCGTAGCCCTGCAAATTTTTCCCCTTCAAGTATTTATCCAATTCCTTTTTGAAAGCCACGATTGAATCTGCTTCCACAACCCTTTCAAGCAGCACATTCCAGATGTCACCTTTGGTTCTTTTGCCAATCACCTCAAATCTGTCCCCTCTGGTTCTCGACCCTTCCGCCAATGGGAACAGTTTCTCTTTATTTACTTTATCTAAACCCTTCATGATTTTGAACTCTTCTATCAAATCTCCTCTTAACCTTCTCTGCTCTAAGGAAAACAACCCCAGCTTCTACAGCCTATCCACATAACTGAAGTCCCTCATCCCTGGAACCATTCTAGTAAATCTTTTCTGCACCCTCTCTAAGGCCTTCACATCCTTCCTAAAGCGTGGTGCCCAGAAATGGACACAATACTCTTGTTGTGGCCGAACCAGCGTTTGAGAAAGGTTCAACATAACTCCCTTGCTTTTGTTTTTGACAAGTAATTTTTTAAACAAAATCCATAGCGCTCCGTTGGAACAAGTAGGGTTCACCTTATGCTGACATACTCATGTGCACTTGTACTTATGTACTGAAATACTTTAAATTCAGAGAATGCATGTACACACCAAAGGACAATGAGAGACTCCATACACACTGCAATCATTTCTTGCAGTCTTCGCCCTGCACTGTACACCTAAATTATGGAACAGTTCTGGAATAAGTGCATTTGATTTATTGACCCAACATAATCTTGTTTGCAAACCTGAACTATCTGCTTTCACCCCACTTCTCTGTCTCTTCCCCGTGAAGTCAAAATGTATAGAATTATAGTTACCTCAGCCTTATCCTTGACCACAAGTTTCATTTCTTCCTCTGCACAATAAGACTATATAAACAAAAAACACTTCGGTTAAGAATGAGCTGCTTCTCATTTTATAAATTTGTGCGCTATGGGTTTACAAGTTAAACTCAAAAGAATGAGACCGACCTGGGCTAGATTCAAGTGCAGTGAGCAAACAGTGTAGCACAGTGACTAATTCAAGCTTCATGCAAGGTATTTAACAATTCAAAAGTATTTGCACTAACTGAAGATCAGTTAATTTCCTAGCCCTGCTCTGATGGCACATGGGTAATGTACTAAAAGGAAAGAGTGCGCACAGTTGCAAATGAATAAGGACTGTAATCGAAGTACTGAACCTCTTTATCCACATTACAATCAGCCATTCAGATCAATTCACACATACACTAGGGACCTAGCCCCGATCAGTTAACATTTATTTTAATTTAAGAAACTTAGGTGAAGGGTCAAAGTGCCCAGAAAGCTGAAAAGAGTAGGAGAGGGTAAATGAAGCAGTACTTAGGTGACGCCAAGCATGGATTGTTACCTTCCTTTTAGTTTTAGTAAAAGAATATTCAAATGACTCTATGCTTCCAATCTGTAAGAGAGAAGAAATTTGTCACTTTCCTTTTTAAAATCAGAGAGTCCAGTTTGATTTAAAATGGAACTGAACTCTACTGGTTAAATCTTTCAATACTTTTGTTCATAAGCTTCACAGGTCAAACTTTGTCAAACTCCTGAAAACCCAAGTAATTTTATCAACTGGATTGCTTGTGAACCAACTGTCGTCTCCTGGAAGTTGTTACCTCCTGGAAGAATCCCAGTAGTTCAATTAGGCACAAGCTGTTGCCTGTAAATCCATGTCAACTCTTTTTATGGCCTCTCTGCTCTTCAGGAAGAATTAATATTGTAATGAAGTAGTTTCTATTTTATTGTGGCGTTAAACTTGGTTTGTAAACAGAAATTCAGCCAAGCAATTTCACGAGAGCTGTGGACGTGAAGCCCCCCCAGAAGCCTGATTACGGTCATCTGCAGTCCAGGTTCAAAAGTACACAGTAGTAGGAGTTGATCCCTAGAACATCAAAAGGCTTCAGATCACTTTCAAAACCAAGTTGCATCAGGTTTGGAAGAGCCAGTATAAATAGTCTCTCCCAACCTCAAACTCAGACACGATTTGCTATTTGTTTTGTGAAGTGTTTTTCCTACTACTGGACTCAGATCAGTTAGTTTAATCTTGGATGCATTACATTCGCTACCAGGAACAGCAACCATAAAAAACTCCTGAAAGTACCAAAATCAGACCTTCAGCCTCACTTATTTACTCTAATTTCCTTAAAGATTCTAACGTGCACACCATAAAGCCTCATCATGTCTCAAACATCTCAAGGTATTTCACAAAGAATTAATTACTTTGGAGTGTAGTTTAATTACTCTGGATGTATGCATGCACCCACAGTGGCCAGTTTGTGCACAGCACAATACTACTAACAGTAATGAGATGAATGGCCAGTTAATCTGTTTCTTTGGGTGTCACTGGGTGAAGAATGTTGGCCAGGAAACCAGGGAAATACCACATGAAGCAGTGGAACAGGCAGGTGGGACTTCAGTTTAACACCTCATCCAAAGGACGGCACCTCCGATAATGCAGCACTTCCTCAGTACTGCACTTGGGTATTGATCTAGATTATAAACTCAGACCTCTAATAGGGCTTGAACCCACTTTTATGACCCAGAGGCAAGAGTGCAGTCATCTGAGTGTAGCTGTATGCTGTGTACTTACCTCAACTTTTTTTGCAACGGATGCTTCGCTAACATCTCCAGACATTTAAATAGCTGTGAAGAATTCATTTGATACCTCAGCCATTTCCTAATCCTCTATGTTTCTACCTTACTTATTCCTTAACAGATCTACTTAGTCTTAAATTGCTGCCTTCATCAATATACATAAATGGTTAAAAATTTTAATTGGATCTCACTTGCCACCAGCCCTTCATTATCCTGAATGCAGCTGGTTCTGTCCAAAAGTGCAATTTGTAGGATTGACAGTTTTAAAGCTGTAAGCTAAAATGGTTTGGAGTAACATTTTGAGTTGCATTTCATGCACAGGCTCCCTAGCTACAGTCAAAGCCCAACAACCACCTTGCATCTACTGCACTTCACAATAAGTCCACTTTCACGCAGACTGAATGACTCTGCACAGCACACCAAACCTATCGTGCATGTGTGACCTTGGTTCTCCTCCATTGTTGAGGCCTGGCTGCACTACTGCTGCCATGTCAGCTTGACAAATTTTGCCTGCACGGCGTCAGATCCATCATGCATTATCAAATGGCAGGACCTTGTTACCAATCGCTGAAATATGGAAAGTCAAAAAGTGTTGATACCAATCTATCCATAACATATTAACAAATCTTGTGTCTGCTCACATTTCATGTCTGCGCCAGTTGACTTTCTGTTGTCACATTTTTTGTGTCAAGTTTTACGCACGTCCACATTTAGTATATATTTTGCCTATGTAACCTGTCACACTGTAGTTACACAATTTGGTAGCGAGGTAGCTTTGTGCCCAGTCTGAAAATGTTGAGTCCCTTTCTGGGAAATCTCAGATCCTCCATCCACCATGTTAGATTTCTCTACAGAAAAGTTATAAATTTCAATTTTTAGTTTTTACATTACCCTTTTTAATTGTTTAGTTTTACTTTTTTTTTACAATTTTAAAGACTCTTTCAGCCTCCTGCTTGTTGTCTCACCATTGAAATAAAAATGTTAAATTGCCATTTTCTCTGCTCCTTCCTTGCTTGCTTTCCTTCTTCCTCACCATTGGCTCATGCTCACAGTTGTCGTCCCACTTAAACTTGGAGGTACAGTAATTTATCTCTCAGATATTTAAAAATCACAAATAGTCAACGGCCTGCTCTCCTGCATGGAATTGTAGGCCTTTCTTTGACCTGCAATCTGATGAATGGTTCCACAGAAAATGAATTAACTTACAGTTAAAGCAATACCAACCATTCAACCCCAGAATGAAATAAAATGCAACACGCACAATAGCTTTTTATTATTGTGTTGCATTTACCTGTTCAAGATGTTCAGGTTTTGCAGCAATTTCCATCAGTTGGTATGCTTGATCCACCTGGCAAAAAAGCATTTTTCCACAGCTGTGATATTTTGGTCTGGTGTAATTAATATTTATGCAAAATATTCATATTTGATCTTCAGGCTGGACTGTAGGATAAACGCATCAGTAAATAAAGCAGTGCAAACTACTATCTATCTTGGGAGAAGAGTTCTTGCTTTATATTCATCATTTACCTCCTATAAACAAAAAAAGAACTTCGTACCATCTATATTAGAATGTGTTAACTTCATATTTCTTCTCCTACAAAACCAACTTTTGATGGGGCACTATATAAGGTATACTATATAAGACACACTCTGGTACTTCATCCTTCAAATGTTTAATTAGATAGTGGATGTCAGTTTGGCATTGCAACTGAGCCTAAGTTTTACATAAGTCATTTTAAATGAACCTACATTGAACCTAGAAAATAAGTATTACAGAGAAAGTGCATCAAGGTTTCAGATCACATATAGTAATGACAATCTTCAACAGTACTAAGAAAATTATTCTGTTTCACAGGAGAATGTAACATCCTCAGAACAGAAGGAACAATGGATTTGATTGGCACATGTTTAATACGGTGTGGAAGAGGCCCATTTGGCCACCACGGGATCAATTTTTAGGATGCTGAGCGGGTGCGTTCGTGGCTCCGAAAATTGGGAATTCCCGGGGCGGGTGCGAAGCCCGGCTCCAACCCGCCCACTTCCGGGTTCCCCAATGACGTGCTTAGATGCGCGTGCAGCCCCCGCATGCGGGTCTCCCACTGGCAATTAAAGCCGCAGGATCCCAATTAAACCAATTATTTCGATACTTCAGGTTGTTAGCAGAACTGATTGGGAGGATATTTTAGGAGGGGTGGGATTTTCTGAGCGTGTCTTCCGTACTGGGGGAAGCACTCCCAGTTGAAATAGACGTGTTGCAGCCACCAGCCTGTAGGAGCTGCAAAGGTCCATTTGATAGGTCAGGGGGGGGGGGGAACGGACGACCCGCACTCATTGCAGAAGACCACTCTGTCACTTTGGACAAAGTTTGGCCTGCACCACCCTCCTCCTAACACAAAAATCACCAACTTGGAACCTCAAGTGTGCAGACACACTTATGTACCATGCGAACCCCCTCAAACGTACATCTTCTGGATGGGGGCCGCCATAGCTGCAGTCATGACCTCCTCAGAGGACGAACAGCATCACCAGCCTCCTCTGACACGTGGAGCTCCACAACACAGCGCTGTGACACATCCACCTGCACAGCAGGAGGGAGGACAACTGCAGAGAGAGATGCATCGCAGAAGGCACTACCCTTGCCACAGGGTCTACAGACCGAGGCTCAGCTTCCTGGACCTCTCTGAGGAGCAGTGCATACGGAGGCTCAGAGTCAGTCGCCAGGTAGTTGTGGACATCTGCAGCCTCCTTAATGAAGAGCTGCTCCCGGATGGACCGAGCAGCATCTTCTTACCAGTTGCTGTCAAAGTCAGCACTGCCCTCAACTTCTTTGCCTCCGGATCCCTCCAGGGTGCCACTGGGATCTCTCAGTCGTCTGCACACAAGTGCATAAGGAAGGTCACCGACTGCTTGTTCTGCAGGGCCTCACACCATATCAACTTCCCCATGGATGATCTCAGCCAGATGGAGGGGGTAGTGGGATCCCACGCTGTGGCTGGCTTCGCACGGGTGCACGGTGTAATCGATTGCACCCATATAGCAATACGAGCACCTCCACATGAGCCAGGACTGTTCATCAACAGGAAGGGCTATTACTCCATGAACACTCAGCTCATCTGTGACCACGGCAAGAGATTCCTTCACACGTGTGCCAGATACCCTGGCAGCTGCCACAATTCCTTCATCCTCAGGGAGTCCAACATCCCGCCCCTCTTCCACTCATCCAACACCCGCAAGGGCTGGCTCCTCGGGGACAAGGGATACCCCCTGCACACGTGGCTTATGACACCTCTGAGGAACCCCACCACCGAGCCACAGCGTCGATATAACGACAGCCACATCGCTGCCAGGTCTACAATTGAGCATGCTATAGGGCTGCTCAAGATGCTTCAGGTGCCTTGATTGTTCTGGGGGAACGCTTCAATATGCGCCAGAGTGGGACGCATTATAGTCGTCTGTTGTGCCCTGCACAACATGGCACAACAGAGAGGGGTACTGCTGGAGGAAGCCCCATCCACATCTGCCACCCATATTGAGGAAGAGGTGGAGGCTGAGGAGGAGAAGCAACCCATGGACAGAACAGCGGCTCACCTGGTTGCTCGTGAGGCCAGGGAGTCACTGATATGTGAACGGTTCTCCTAACATCAGACAGTGTGAAGAGTCCAGTCCTCATCATCTGGACAGAGGAGCAGCCACACCAGCCCCCCCCACAAAACAGTGGTGCAACTACACCTACACCCACTGTAGAATGACCCAATGGGTGGCATCAAGTGTGCGTGTTCATGGTGAACCTCATGAAAGGGACTTATTGCACAAGCCAGTCAAGAATGGGCAAGACGTGGCAGTAGTGGTGATAATAATAAGATTTGTTGTGAATGTGAAAGAAAACAAATATAAATAAAAAACATGACAAATCGTCTAACACCCTGTGCATCCCCTTTGGCTTACGCTTCCTACTACTCCTACGTGGTGCTTCCCCTGTGGCTGGAGCAGAGGTAGCCGCAGGTTGCTCTTGTTCATGCCCTGACCGATTAGATGCTTCGTGCGGACGCCCTCTGGGTTTCGGCGCCCGTGAGGAACCCTTGAAAGACTGCTCCACCTGCACCTGTGCAGGGGCAGACTCGAGCACCTGGAGAGGAGACAGCCCTGAGGGTACTAGTTGAGAGGGGGGCAAAGGGTGAGACTTGGAAGCACTTTGAGTGGCGTCCCTGCTTCCATGTCCCCTTTCGCCGTCATCCCTCTCCTGGGCCTTCTGGCATCTCTTCTCCTATCAAGACAAAACACAGAGAGGCGTGATTGAGTGATGGTTGCATAGTGACCCGCTGCATGCAACGGTGTGGGTGGAGGTGACCGTGAGGGAGATGCATGGGAGGGTGCGTGTGAGACATAGTCATGAGATTGTATGAGGATTAGGTTGCGTGGTAGTGTTTGCATGGGAACTGGGGCAGTGAGTAAATGCAGGCAAGGTGACGATAATGGTTGAGTGGATGTGAGGAGTGATGTGAGAGCGTTGTGGTGGTAGTGCAGAAGGAGTTGTGTGGTGGTGGAGGTGATGTGGAAGACGGAGTGTGGGAGAATGCGTAAGTATACTCATTTTGGCTGACCTGGTTAGGTTATTAAAGCGCTTCTTGCACTGGACCCAGGTTCGGGAGATATTACTGCTGCTGGTGACCTCCTCTGCTACCTCGAGCCAGACCTCCTTGGTGGCACAGGCAGGACATTTCCTCCCATTCGCTGGGAAAAACATTTCCCTCCTCCTCCTGACCCCATCCAGCAGCACCTGGAGTGAGGAGTCTGAGAACCTTGGAGCATGCTGCCAATTTGGTTATTTGCTGCAGGAGGAGCATTAGAGGACTGCCCCTTTACATAGGGCTCCTCCTGCTGACAGCCTGTGATGCGGGTGCGCAGTGTGCCCGCTGCGCAGGTCTAGAATGGGAAACCCGGAAGCACGCGTAACTGCCTTCAATTAGGCTGCGATCGCGTGCGGAGCACCCCAATTTCACTGGGCGCGTTACCCAAGCGCCCAGTCGATCCACCGCTGCCAACCCGCCTCCCTCCTAATATTGGGTCCCACGTCTGTGACGACCCTGAGAGCTACCCAATTAGTCCCATTCCTTTCAAACTTCTTTTTCAAATATTTACCCGCTTTCTTTTTGAAAGCGATTCTGGGTTTTGCTTACATCACTGTTGTTAGTAGGGCAATCTAGGTCCTAATAACTCTCTGCATAAAAAAATTCTCAAACTCTTCCTTTTGCTGATTATCTTAAATTTGAGTTATGTGGTTACTAACTCACCAGTTAGTTTTTCCCCTCTTACCCTTTTTAAAACCCTTCATAATTTTGACCACCTCTATCAAGTCTCCTCTTAACCTTCTTTGTTCTAATGTAAGGAGCAACAGTGTCTGTTCGTAACTAAAGCCCCTCACCTCTGGTAACTTCTTAATGAATTGCGTCTGCACCCTCTCCATGACTTGATATCCTTCCTAAAGTAGGGCATCCAAAACTGGGCACAATATTCTAACTGCACCCTAACCAAAGATTTATATAGGTTTAGCAATCTTTTTTGCTTTTGTTCTCAATGCCCCATCGTTTATAAAAATCTAGGATCAAATATGGTTATTTTAAAAACACAATTTATTCTTCAATTTTTAAAGATTTGTGTATCTGAACTGCTAAGTGTGTCTACTCCTTTACTCCAGTCATTTTTTTTTTGAGTTTGTACACTGGATATTCTCTTGGTTTCAGTGTCATTGGTTAGTCATTTAACCAGCCTCGTGTCCTCTATGACCCTGAATGACCCTTCTTCTGCCCAATACCTAGGTAAACAATATTGAGATCCAGGGATTGTAGCAGAAACCCTTCACACACTACACTAGCTACTGGAATATATCACGTGCCACCATGTAATTCTCCTCCCTTTGAATATGGACTGGATACTCAGGCTTAAACTTGAGCTCATCCAAAAATCTGCTGCCCGTATCCTAACTCACACCAAGTCCCGTTCACCCATCACCCCTATGCTCGCTGACCTACATTGGCTCCCGGTCTGGCCATGCCTCAATTTTAAAATTCGCATTGTTATGTTCAAATCCCTCCATGGCCTCACCCCTCCCTATCTCTAATACCCTCTAGCCCTACAACCCTTAGATATCTGTGCAGCATCATTTCTGGTCTCATGCGCATCCCCGATTTTCATCACTCCATCATTGATGGCCGTGCCTTCAGCTGTCTGCGCCCTAAGCTCTGGAATTCCCTCCCTAAAACTCTCCGCATCTCTATAATTCTTTAAGATGCTGCTTAAAACCTACCTCTTTGACCAAGTCCTAATATCTCCTTATATGACTATCAGATTTTGTTTGATAACGCACCTGCGTTGTTGTTATGAAACTGTACACTCAGACTTTTGAACCAACAGTTTTACTTTTGAGACCGATGAATGAACACTAATCAGTATAATAGTGACGTCTATATTTCTCCATCCACAATGTATAAAATATAAAGATGGCACTCTCTTTCTAAACATAGACTTTAAACACGTTTACTTACTGTAACCTCAATCTAGCTTAACTCTACTGGCTATACTGGGAATAACTTTAAAATTACAGCTGTGTAGCTGTTGGCTGTGAGAGTCCAAAACTCTTGAAACTCATCTCAGGTAAACAGGCTTTGTCACAGAAATATAATCCAACCTCCTTTGAAGTACATAGAAATATTGGTAAAAGATGGCTGCATCACCACAGATCAGCAGCCATTCACAGATTATCAATTGCTTGGAATGACTTAGTGCAGAATGAGAATATTCAGTCTGACTGCACTATGTTGAGCAATCCACAGGATGCACTGCAGCAACTCGCCAAGGCTTCTTCAACAGCATCTCCCAAACCTGCGACCTCTATCACTTAGAAGGACAAGAGCGGCAGGTACATGGGAATAACACCACCTGCACGTTCCCCTCCAAGTCACACACCATCCCGACTTGGAAATATATCGCCGTTCCTTCATCGTCGCTGGGTCAAAATCCTGGAACTCCCTACCTAACAGCACTGTGGGAGAACCTTCACCACACGGACTGCAGCGGTTCAAGAAGGCAGCTCACCACCACCTTCTCAAGGGCAATTAGGGATGGGCAATAAATGCCGGCCTTGCCAGCGACATCCCATGAATGAATAAAAAAAAAATTGAATAGAACAACATCTTATGTAGAAAGATGTCTCAAAATACTGCTGAGGAACAATGTAGTCAAACTTTGACAATAGCAGGGTTTTTTAATCCCTCTAACTGATCCATCAGCGATAACTGGAACTGAATGTCTTGCATCCAGCTTGTGTTAACATGTGGCAACACCTTTGTTTCAGAGACCTCTACCCCAATGCGCATTAACTGACCTTCATCTGCCATTAAATACATATTTTCTGTGTAATGCAGAACCTAGCTCACAGAAAACCAAAATTAACCTAGTTATGTAAAGTGGTAAGACTGTACAAGACAAAAAATTCAGCTGACAAATTCACGTTTGTCAAATATTTCATGTCAATTTTACACATGTCCACATTTAGTATATATTCTGCCTATATAACCTGTCACACTATAATTACATAATCTGGCTGCTAGGTAGCTTTGTGCCCAGCCTGAAAATACTCAGAATCCCGTTTTGGAAAATCTCAGATCCTCCATCCACCACGTTGGATTTCTCTGCAGGAAAATTTCAATTTTTAATTTACTCTTCTTTAACTGTTTAATTTTACTTTTCTTTAAACCATTTTGTTCCTTTTAAAGACTCTTTCAGCCTCCTGCTTGTTGTCTCACCATTGAAGTAAAAATGTTAAATTGCCATTTTCTTTGCTCGTTCCTTGCACTACACTTTCCTTCTTCCTCATCATTGGCTCATGCTCACAGTAGCAGTCCCGGTCAAACTGGGAGGTTCAGTAATTCATCCCAGATATTTTTAATCACTGAAATAGTCCATGGCCTGCTCTCCTGCATGGAATTGTAGGCCTTTCTTTGACCTGCAATCTGTTGAATGGTTCCACAGAAAACGAATAACTTCCAGTTAAAGCAATACCAACCATTCATCCCCAGAATTAAATAAAATGCAACATGCACAATAGCTTTTTATTATTGTGTTGCATTTACCTGTTCAAGATGTTCAGGTTTTGCAGCAATTTCCATCAGTTGGTATGCTTGATTCACCTGGAAAAAAATCATTTTTTCCACAGCTGTGATAATTTGGTCTGGTGTAATTAATATTTATGCAAAAATATTCATATTTGATCTTCAGGATGGACTGTAGGATAAATGCATCAGTAAATAAAGCAGTGCAAACTGCTATCTATCTTGGGAGTAGAGCACTTGCTTTATATTCATCATTTATCTCCTATAAACAAAAATGAATTTTGTATCATCTATATTAGAACGTGTTAACTTCATATTTCTTCTACCACAAAACCAACTTTTGATGGGGCACTATACCATGATGTAAGACACACTCTGGTACTTCACCCTTCAAATGTTAACTTAGATAGTGAGAGTTAGTTTGACATTGCTGCTGAGCTGAAGTTTTACACATGTTATTTAAATGAACCTAGAAATTAAGTATTACAGAAGAAGTGCATCAAGGTTTCAGATCTCACAGAAATGACAATCCTCAACAGTACTAAGAAAATTATTCTGTTTCACAGGAGAACGTAACATCCTCAGAACAGAAGGAACAATGGATTTGATTGGCACATGTTTAATACAGCCCAGCTGTTTCTCTCATCATAAATTTTTACGGTGTAGAAGAGTCCCATTTGGCCACCATGTCTGTGATGACCCTGAGAGCTACCCAATTAGTCCCATTCGTTTTAAACTATTCTTTTTCGAATATTTACCCACTTTCTTTTTTGAAAGTGATTCTGTGTTCTGCTTACACCATTGTTGTTAGTAGGGCACTCCATGTCCTAATAACCCTCGGCATAAAAAAATTCTCAAACTCTCCCTTCAGTCTTTTGCTGATTATCTTAAAATTTGAGTTCTCTAGTTACTAACTTACCATTTAGTTTTTCTCCTCTTACCCTTTTTAAAACCATTCATAATTTTGACCACCTCTATCAAGTCTCCTCTTAACCTTCTTTGTTCTAATGTAAGGAGCAACAGTTTCTCTAGTGTCTGTTCGTAACTAAAGCCTCTCAACATAATCAATTGTGTCTGCACCCTCTACATGGCTTGATATCCTTCCTAAAGTAGGGTATCCAAAACTGGGCACAATATTCTAACTGCACCCTAACCAAAGATTTGTATAGGGTTAGCAATGCCTTTTTGCTTCTGTTCTCAATGCCCCATTGTTTAAAAATATCTAGGATCCCATATGGTTATTTTAAAAACACAATTTAATCAAATTATTCTTCAATTTTTAAAGATTTGTGTATCTGAACTGCTAAGTATGTCTACTCCTTTACTCCAGTCATTTTATTGAGTTTGTACACTGGATATTCTCTTGATTTCAGTGTCATTGGTTAGTCATTTAACCAGTCCTCGTGTCCTCTATGACCCTGAGTGAACCTTCTTCTCCCCGATACCTAGGTAAATAATAGCGAGATCCAGGGATTGTAGCAGAAACCCTTCACACACTACACTAGCTACTGGAATATATCAATGCCACCATGTGATTCTCCTCCCTTCGAATGTGGACTGGATACTCAGGCTTAAACTTGAGCTCATCCAAAACTCTGCTGCCCGTATCCTAACTCACACCAAGTCCTGTTCACCCATCACTCCTATGCTCACTGACCTACACTGGCACCTGGTCTGGCAATGCATCGATTTTAAAATTCTCATCCTTGTGTTCAAATCCATCAATGGCCTCGTTCTCTCCCTATCTCTGTAACCTCCTCTAGCCCTACAACTCTCTGAGGTCTCTGCTCCCCACCAATTCTGAGCTCTTGCGCATCCCTCAATTTCAATGCTCCATCATTGGCGGCTGTGCCTTTAGCTGCCTGCGCCCTAAGCTCTGGAATTCCCTCCCCAAATCTCTTTGCCTTTCTATACTCTTTTAAGACGCTCCTTAAAACCTACCTCTTTGACCAAGCTTTTGGTCACCTGTCCTAATAGCTCCTTACGTGGTTTGGTATAACGCTCCTGTGTTGTTATGAAACTGTACACAGACTTTTGATCCAGCAAATAGATTTGTTTATGAGACTGATGAATGAACACTAATCAGTGAAATCTATATTTCTCTATCCTCAATATATAATATATAGATGGCACTCACTTTCTTTCTAAACATAGACTTTAAACATACGTTTACTTACTGTAACCTCAATCTAGCTTAACTCTACTGGCTATACTGGGAATAACTTTTAAATTATAGCTGTGTAGCTATTGGCTGAGAGTCTTCAAAAACTCCTCTCCGGTAAACAGGCTTTGTCACAGAAATATAATCCAACCTCCTTTGAAGTACATAGAAATATAGGTAAAAGATGGCTGCACCACCACAGATTAGCAGCCATTCACAGATTATCAATTGCTTGGAATGACTTAGTGCCGAATGAGAATTCTCAGTCTGACTGCATTATGTTGAGCAAATTGAATAGAACAACATCTTATGTAGAAAGATGTCGCAAAATACTGCTGAAGAACAATGTAGTCAAACTTTGACAATAGCAGGGTTTTTTATCCCTCTAACTGATCCTGAATGTCTCGCATCCAGCTTGTGTTAACATGTGGCAACACCTTAGTTTCGGAGACTCTACCCCAACGCGTATTAACTGACCTTCATCTGCCATTAAATACATATTTTCTGTGTAATGCAGAACCTAGCTCACAGAAAACCAAAATTAACCTAGTTATGTAAAGTAGTAAGACTGTACAAGACAAAAAATTCAGCAGGCAAAAAGTACATTTGTTGCAACTCCTTTAAAGTTTTCATTTAGTGTATATTTCCTCTCCTTATTCCTCTTCCCAAAATGTATCACTTTTCTCCACATGAAATTTCATCTATATGCCCAATCTAATAATCTCAGTGCCTTCCTGAAGAAGCTCATAGTCCTATTCATATTTAATCACACTCCCTATTCTTATGACATCTGTGAATTTATACATTGTGTCCCTTACATCCAAGTCTAGTGTGTGTGTGTGTGTGTGTATACACAAAGAACAGTAACGGCCGCAATGCTGGAATCTGGGGGATACTACTGTTTACATCGCACTCATTCGAAAAATATCCATTAGTTATCACTATTTTTTGTCCTTTAACCAAATTATTATGCATGCTGGTACATTCCTTTAATACACTGTACCTCAATTTAATCAAAAAACCTATGTGGGACTGTTCGAAAATCCATATGCACGATATCTGCTGCATATCCTTTATCATTACACTTGATTATTTCCTCAAAGAACTCTATTAAATTTGTGAGACACAACTTGATTTTTTACAAATCTTTGCCGGCTGTCCTTAATTAACCCACCTCTTTCAATGGGATGAGAACAGATCTGGCCTGGGTAAACTGGAATCAAAGATTGGCAGGCAAAACTGTAACTGAACAGTGAGCGGCCTTTAAAGAGGAGATGGTTTGGGTACAGTCTAGGCACATTCCCACAAGGGAAAAAGGTTGGGCAACTAAAGCCAGAGCTCCCTGGATGTCAAAAGAGATAGTGAGTAAGATGAAACTGAAAAAAGGGGCGTATGGCAGTTGTCAGGTTGAGAACCAGGCAGAATACAGAAAGTTCAGAGGGGATTTTTTTTTTATTCGTTCATGGGATGTGGGCGTTGCTGGCGAGGCCGGCATTTATTGCCCATCCCTAATTGCCCTTGAGAAAAGGAAATTAAGAGGGGCAAAGAGAAAGTATGAGAACAGACTGGTGGCCAACATAAAAGGGAATACAAAAGTCTTCTACAGGCATGTAAACAGTAAATGGGTAGTAAGAGGAGGGGTGGGGCCGATTAGGGACCATAAAGGAGATCTATTCATGGAGGCAGAGGGCATGGCCAAGGTACTAAATGAGTACTTTGCATCTGTCCTTACCAAGAAGGTGCTGCCAGAGTCTCAGTAAAGGAAGATATAGTTGAGATACTGGTTGGGCTAAAAATTAATAAAGAGATATTAGAAAGGCTAGCTGTACTTAAAGTTGATAAGTCACCCGGTCCGAATGGGATGCATCCTAGATGGCTGAGGGAAGTAAGGGTGGAAATTGCGGAGGTATTGGCCATAATCTTCAAAACATCCATAAATACGGGGATGGTGCCAGAAGACTGGAGAATTGCAAATGTTACACCCTTGTTCAAAAAAGGGTGTAAGGATAAACCCATCAACTATAGGCCAGTTGGTTTAACCTCAGTGTTGGGGAAACTTTTAGAAACGATAATCTGGGACAGAATTAACAGTCACTTGGACGAGTGTGGATTGATTAGGGGAAGCCAGCACTGATTTGTTAAAGGCAAATTGTGTACAACTAACCTGATAGAGTTTTTTGATGAGGGCGATGCAGTTGACGTGGTGTATATGGACTTCCAAAAGGCGTTTGTTGAAGTGACGCACAGTAGGCTTATTATCAAGATTGCGGCCCATGGAATAGAGGGGGCAGTAGCAACATGGATGCAGAATAGGCTAAGGGACAGGAAACAGAGTAGTGGTGAACGGTTGTTTTTTGGACAGGTGGGAGGGGTCCGTGCTGGGAGCACTGCTTTCCTTGATATATATTAACACTTGGATGTACAGGGCACAATTTCAAAATTTGCAGATGACACAAAACTTGGAAGGGTAGTAAACAGTGAGGAGGATAGTGATAGACTTTAAGAGAATATAGACAGGCTGGTGGCATGGGCGGACATGTGGCAGATTAAATTTAACACAGAAAAATGTGAAGTGATACATTTCGGTAAGAAGAACAAGGGGAGGAAATATAAACTAGAGGGCACAACTCTAAAAGGGGTAGAAGAACAGAAAGATCTGGGGGCATATGTGCACAAATCGTTGAAGGTGGCAGGGCAGGTTGAGAAAGTGGTTAAAAAAGCATACAGGATCCTGGGCTTTATAAATAGAGGCATAGAGTACAAAAGTATGGAAGTCATGATGAACCTTTAGAAAACACTGGTTTGGCCACAACTGGAATAGTGTGTCCAGTTCTAGGCACCGCACTATAGGAAAGATATGAAGGCCTCAGAGAGGGTGCAGAAGAGATTTACAGGAATGATTCCAGGGATAAGGGGCTTTAGTTACATGGATAGACTGGAGAAGCTGGGGTTGTTCTCTTTGGAACAGAGACGGTTGCGAGGAGATTTGATAAAGGTATTCAAAATCATGAAGGGTCTAGACAGAGTAGATAGAGAGAAACTGTTCCCATTGGCGGAAGGGTCAAGAACCAGAGGACATAGATTTAAGGCGATTGGCAAAAGAACCAAAGGTGACATGAGGAAAAACATTTTTTACACAGCCAGTGGTTAGGATCTGGAATGCATTGCCTGAGGGGGTGGTGGAGGCAGATTCAATTATGGCCTTCAAAAGGGAATTGGATAAGTACTTGAAAGGAAAAAATTTGCAGGGCTACAGAGATAGGATGGGGGAGTGGGACTAGCTGGATTGCTCGTGCATAGAGCCGGCGCAGACTCGATGGGCCGAATGGCCTCCTTCCGTGCTGTAACCTAAGTGATTATTAATTTTATTCTGTATTATGTTCTCTAGAAGCTTATTACTCATTACTGATGTTATGCTGACTAATCTGTAGTTACCTGGTTTACTACTTCCTCCCTTTTTGAACAGGGGTGTTACACTGGCAAACCTCCAATCCTCTGGCACAACTTCCACATCCAAAGATGCTTGAATGATTGTGATCACAGCCGTTGCTATTTTCTCTCTGACTTCGCTCAATGTTCTGGCATGCATGCCTTCTGGGCCTGGTCTTTTTGCACTTTGAATTCCACCAGCTCAAACTAATCACTTACAAGAATTTCCTAGTTAAACTTATCCACTGCTTCCCAAAGTGCTTCAGTAGCTACATTCACTGGTACAAAGATGATGCTTTGACCGGTTGTGAACATACATCACAGAATACAGTAAACCAGCTAGATACTCCACAGAAGATTTTTATTAATTAAAACAAAATTCTTTCTCCTCCTTCTAATCAGGCCATTTAACTTCTCTTTCCAACTAAAGTTACAGTCTTTCATTGGTGGTAGTTATTCATCTAAATAGTAGCTGTGTTACTGGCTGATGACTGTTGGCCTTCTTCATTATGGAATTGGGTAAAGCTGCTGAAATTTTGTTAACATACGAAATTGACAGGCAGGAAAAGACCAGCTGGTCCATCAAGCCTGCCCCACACCATGATGGCTGGAGCATCATGATTAAACACTTCTTCCCTCCCTCATAGCAATGTAATCTCCTGGGAGAGACACAAAATCTTGAAGGTCTTCAAAGAGCATGACTATTGAATATTGAGCATGAATACCCTCATGAAAAAAAACACAGCCTGAAGTCAGGAGCGTATTTCATGGATAGCCACTGAACGCAACGTTTTTAAGCTTTTTACCCTCAAATGTTGCAGTGTTTCCCCACCCTTCTACTCATGAAACATCTGCAGGAGACCTGCTCCCAAGCCTGAATTCAGTGCTGCTCTGATCAGATGCCAGGAGGCTCACAAGAACTATGTTCAAATACTTAACCTCCCCCCAATTTTGCAGTACCTGATGCGACTGGGAACAGGAATTCAGCAAACTTGTATCCCAGTGTTTTCAGGCCCTGCACATGTTAAACTCATGATTAAATTAATGACCTACTTTCCATTATTTTAATATCTGTTATGATCTCAAAATGGGAAAAACTAGTGACAGTGCTGAAGTTATCTAAATGAACAGAACAATCACAATTCACAGCAGGGACAGGAGTCAGATTTCTTTGGATGGAAAAAAGATAACAATCTACAAAGCAATTTTAGGTTACCTGAATTGCATCGTGCTTTGTATCAACTCCTGGCACTGCCTCCTTATGTTCAGACTGTAAAGATTAATTCAAAGTTAAATCAAAATATACTGTAAAATAAAAAATTTTCATGTTGACACAGTCGGTTAGGCATTTGTAGGTAGGGCAAAAGCAAAGGCCCACATGTTTACACTTTTCTGCAAATGTTCTCTATAGACTTATGTAAAGAAAAAGAAAAAACGTGCATTTATATAGCGCCTTTCACGGCTTCAGGACGTCCCAAAGCGCTTCACAGACAGAAGTATAGACACATACAAGAACTCTTGAAACAGGTCCTAACATACTAAGCACATTAAATGTGCACAAATATAGTTACCAAGATTTAGCACCTCATTTTTCGGCATTTACCTCCTTAATGGACACATTTACCATATTTGAGAAGTTAATCCAAGAACAAAACATGGGAATTTTCAGAATAATTTATTTTACCTTTAATAAGAGCCTACAACTCTAACTGGAATTTTTTCAATCTAGCTTCGGTAATCAGAGATGCAGCTTGATAGACCAAAGTGAATACTGCAACTCAGGGGGTCTACAGTGCTCTTCAGAAAGGTCATATGACAGACTGTATTCACATCATCACACAATCAAATCTCTAATTTCACTTTCTGAAGACAATAATAACCTGAAAGGACAGAAGAGAATGTGGCCACTAAAACATGTATATGCACTGGAGAGCACAGAACAGCAACAATACCGATCCTAAATTTAAACAGGACGAACTATGAGGAAGGTTAGATAAGCTCAGTCTCTCCAGAAAGACGGCAGCTAAGGAAGGAAACCTCATCATGGTATATAAAATGATACAGATAAGATAAACCCAGAATATCACTTCAAATTAGACAGGGGAACTAGAATCATTGGACGTGAGTTTAAATGAGTGAAAAAAACATTTCAAACAGATTAAAGGAAGATCTACTTTACGCAAATGTTTGGGATAATCTACCAGGTAGCGTTGAAGAAATCAATGGAACAAAAATCAGGTGAGTTCTACAATTGGGGCGGGGGGTGGGTATGATCTGCTCCGCCAGATTACCATCTGTGCAGTGACGGTGAAAAGTACCCCCTTACACTCTCATCTACAAGAAGTTTGTTTAATTTCTTCCACAATTTCCTTCATGCACGTGAAATAACCACTGCAAAACTTAGAAGACCAGTCACTAGGAACACTAGTAAGTAGATAAAAAGTTATAACTACATTGTATGACAGTTCACACGCCACCGTGGCTTACAGATAATCCGTAGCTGCATTTACTTACACGGGGCCAAGGTCTAAGTGACCATCTTATTTTCCACACAGGAAATCGGAGAATTTTGAATCTGGCAAACTATAAATAAAATTCATATAATTTGTAGAAACTAGTCATATATTCTATGAAGCAATTATCAAGTACAACTCCTTTCTGCTAAATCATCACCAACCTCTGACTTGGTATCAAAATATTCTGGAAGGACCACATTTTTTCCTGCCTGGAAGTAAAAACAATATTCACATAAAACACATTCCTACTTTAAAACTAAATCAGAAGTTAAGTGAACTCAATTTTTCATTTACTCAGTTGTAGGATAGTGTGATCACTGATGGGCCTGATGGTCGTTTCTCACTATTCTTTCATACATTCATTGATACAGTTTAAGGTGGACATTCTCGAACAAATAATTTTACATCAGCAGTTTTATTTTGACCTGGCCAATAATCTGGATATGAAAGATCCCATCAGATTTTATAGCAACTTTAGGTTCCCAAAATCCCAAGCTAGAACACAAACTTAACTTTTTTAATTCTTTCACCTCCATTAACGTATACTAAGACTTTCATAGAAATACATTTTATCTTAGATGAAAAATATGTCTCTTGGAGAACTCTATCTTGTTTAAACTCCAGCCATGCGCTGTAAATTTTTATTTTGATTGAATTATGCATTTAACAGTCTGTCAAGTCTGTTGGATTTGGTCAGAATGACCCAAGAAATATAACAGTTACAGGCTGTGCAAGCACTTACCATGGTCTCCTCCATAACTTCAGCTCCTGCTTTTGTTCTTTGATTCACCTGATGAATGCACACAAACAGCACCATTTAGTAAAATATAGTAACATAACCATGAAATAAATAGTATACAACTTGTGTTGTCATGACCTTTCCTGAGTTTAATCTCCCGAGAGGTAAATAGCTGCATCCAAAAACTTTAGAAGGTGAAAAAAAACACTGAAATTTGTCCATAAACCTTAATTATAGTGTAGCAATTATGGGTTATACAATTCTGCTGTTTCATTTGTGATTCTCTTACTGGCACATTTTCTACCAAAACATCTTATCACATTCTGGACAAGAATTGATAATGGCTAGCCCATGAGACGCTTTTTAAGCTGCACCTTCGGAATCATGGGAAAAAGGCAAATTTTGCATGTGGAGGAAGGAAAGCTAAATGCAATAGTAACCATTTTATTAACGTAACGGGTATAATGAATGCATAAACAGGAATCCAAGGATAGCAAAAAAAGTGCTCACAGTAACAGTCAGTAACACTGGATCCACCTCATAGAAGTCTTAAAAAAAATCACTATATGATACAATAGTCACAAAGGAAATGATGCAGCTGCAAACTTATTTGAGTAAATAAACCAAACTAGTTCAACCAGCTTTTTGGTCTTTTTAATCAGGTGGTAAAAGATAATTGGAATCAGTTTCAGGATTTATATGGACCTCGCGTATCTCTCAAGGCACTGTTCACGGTTAGTTTGTGATCGGCAGCAAGGTTGAGATGGAAGCCAATTATTTGGTATAGATCTACTAGGCAATGTGTCTCATGGTCACTGTTCTCCTGGAACTCGTTTCGTATGCCATCGGGGTTCAGAGAGGAATTTCCCAGATGTTCTTCCTCCCAAGACTTGATCTAGGGTTTTTTCCACTGTTTCTTTGCCATTCCCAGGAGATTGGGTAGTGATTGGAACCTTGAAGCTCAGTTGCACCACAACAGTATGGGATAAGCCCGACGGACCAGCAGGTCTTTTCCTGTCCATCATTTTCATGTTTGTAGATCCCATCATCCATCATTTTCATGTTTGTAGATCCCATCATAAAATATGATCTAAACTTTTGCGTTTTTGCCTCCACTCCTCTAACTGGAAGTTTATTCCACATGTTGACCACTCTGTGTGAAGAAGAATTTTCCAATATCGGTCCTAAAAGTTCCCTTTTCTATTCTGAATCTGTGTCCCCTGTTCTACTCCCAAGCAATATCCTGGGTTAAATTTTTCTTTGCCCATAACATCTTATATGCCTCTATAAGATTACCTCTTAACAACCTCCCTTCTAGGTTTAAAAGCCAAAGTTGCTCCAGTCTTTTTTAATAACTAATACCTCTACCACTGAGGATTAGCCTTATGGCGCTTTGCACTGATTCCAATGCCTGAATGTCTGTCTCTCTTGTTTCTTGGTGAGATGGTCTGACTAGAGCGCTATAAAATTTGATCAGTACCTCCTCTGCCTATATTCTACTGTTTTGTCTATGAAGTTCAATATTCGATTGGCTTTGTTGCTGCTCTGCATTGGTTGCACGTGTTTAGTCTTCAGTCTATTGAGGCTCCTAGGTCTCTTTCAGCTTCATCCTTAGCTATTTTAACACCATTCATGGAGTATGTGTGCCATCTATTTTTCATCCCCATGGGTAGCACTTTACATTTGTCTGCATTAAACTTCATCTGCCATTGTTCTGCCCACTTACATATCTTGTTCAACTCATTCTGTAGTTTCTCAGCTGCCTATTCAAATTCCACTGCTTCTCTTAGTTCGGTATCATCTGCAAATGTGGCCACTATGCATTGAGTTTCTGAATCAGTCATTTTTGTAAATTGGAGACAGTCATGATCCCATTACTGAGCCCTGAGGCACCCTACTTAGTACCTTCCCCTCACTCTAATATAACTCCTCTAACAAATCCTCATCGTTTCCTAATCTTCAACTAGTTTCTTATCCATTCCCAGTGTTTACCCTGAATCCTTACAACTTTGAGTTTAATTAATAGCCTTTCATGTGGAGCCTTTTGGAAGTCGAGGTACACCATATCATAGCGTTTACCACTGTCCACTTGGGTGAAGAGTAGAAAAACTGAGCGGGTGGGGTGGGGGAAAAGAGAAAAAAAGTCTCACCAGTTTATGGACATTCACTGTTGGGCTCAGGTAGTCATTTTCCAAAATCAACCCTTCCTTCTCTTCCACCTCAAATTCTTCAAAAGCTCGGTCTTTAATGTTCGATTTTTCAGCCCTAGAAACAGAAGTACTTTCTTTACGCATAAATCTCAATTATTCTCAGTCATTAACAAATTTCCCATACAGTGTAATGGATCAAATTGCAGTAATATACTGACCAGTCCTGTATGGCCCAATTTAAATTTTCTCTTCCCCACCCCCAACCAACCCCCACCCTGAAAAAGATGGTTCATGCCTGGGTATGGTTCCACAGAAATCAGCAGCCCTCATCTAAGTGAATACCTGTCCACCCTGGAGTATTGCATTCAGTTTTGGGCACTGCACCTCAGGAAGGATATATTTGCCTCGAAGGGAGTGCAGCGAAGATTCACCAGAATGATACCAGGGCTTAGAGGGTTAAATCATGATGCCAGGTTGCATAAACTTGGCTTGTATTCCCTTGAGTATAGACAATTGAGGGATGATCTGATCGAGGTGTTTAAAATGTTAAAAGATAGGGTAGATATGGAGAAACTATTTCCTCTGGTGGGGGAAATCAAGAATAAGGGGACATAATCTTAAAATTAGAGCTGGACCATTTAGGAGTGAGATCAGAAAGCTCTTTATCACACAAAGGGTAGTGGAAATCTAGAACTCTTGCCCCCATAAGGCTGTGAAACATGGGACAATTGGGGCTTTCAAGACTGAGATAGATAGATATTTGTTAGGTAAGGGAATCAAGGGATATGGAGCCACGACAGATAAAGGGAGTTGAGCTACAGATCAGCCATGATCTAATGAGGGACTTAATGGCCTACTCCTGTTCCTAAGACAGTATGTGCCAGCAGTCTATGTGACAGTTCATGTAATCACAGCTGAGCTCACTCCTGTCTTTACCCAATGTCCATACATGAGGATTTCCAGTAGGGGTCACTGGATAACAATCTGGAAGGGGAACCCTCTTTCCCTCTTTACCCCAGGAATGCCAACTGTAGTGCTTCAACTGCCTTTCCAGCTAACTCAGCACTGAATAAATAGTGAAAGTTGGACCCTTCCATTCTGTATGGCTCAACAGCATACCACAAAATGTAATTGCTCAGAGTCATCAGAGAAGTAATAAAAAAAAAGTCCAATCGTTGCACCATAAAACCTGTGTTTACAGTTTTGCTTTACAAGGGTTAAGCTTGTATTTCTATAGCGAATAAATCAAAAAAACTGACGCTCAAATCTCTGCACCACAGGCAAAATGGATTTTTATGCAGGGACAGTGTCATCATGGTCAAAGCCATCCTACATTAAAGTTGTGATGAAATAGCGAGAAAGGCCATACCATACATTTGCACAAAGACAACATTACCTCTCCAATGCCCAAGAGAGGAATGCATCCTTCTGATTTACTTCCGCTGGCATTTTACTGCCATCATCTGTACATCTGGCTGACTGCAGAGTAAGGCCATCCAGCTCAGCAGCAAACCTGAAATATAGAACAGGCAAATAACTTCTACTGCCAACACCACATTAAATGTGGACCTGATCCAATTATAGAACTACAGCTGACCAAATAGTACTGCTTCCCATTCACACCTATTGTGCAAGCTTGCTGATTCAAAAAATACATCAAATACAAAATTGTGACCGATTGGTTTCACACATCAAAGTACCGAGTGTCAGCTTCTGTCAGGACTGTATGACTAGGTCAATTTCTTTGATAACATGGAAATTATCTGATCTAGAATACCCCCATGTAAACCTTGGTTAGACTACACCTGGTGTACTGTGGTCAGTGCTGGGCACCACACCTTAGGAAGGATATATTGGCCTTGGAGGGAGTGCAATGTGGATTTGCTAGAATGATACCTGGACTCCAAGGATTAAATTACGCGGGACGATTACACAAACTAGGGTTGTATTCCCTGGAATTTAGAAGATTAAGGGGTGATTTAATTGAAGTTTTCAAGATATTGAGGGGAACTGATAGGGTAGATAGAGATAAACTATTTCCGCTGGTTGGGGAGTCTTGGACTAGGGGACATAGCCTAAAAATTAGAGCCTATGCTTTCAGGTGTGAAGTTAGGAAACACTTCTACATGCAAAGGTGGGCAGAAGTTTGGAACTCTCTTCCATAAATGGCATTTGATGCTAGTTCAATTGTTAATTTCAAATCTGAGATTGAAAGGTTTTTGTTAACCAAAGGTATTAAGGGATATGGGGCTAAGGCGGGTATACGGAGTTAGGTCACAGCCATGGTCTCACTGATTGGCGGAACAGGATCGAGGAGCTAAATGGCCTACTCCTGTTCCTATGTAGTGTTAAAAACGTTCCAATTCTTCTGTGTAATTCTTCAGATTGTTGGGCAAGATTATAGGCTGAGGTGATAAGGGGAAAGTCATTGGGTATGTAGGAGCCAAGCATTGTGGCTTCTTTTAGCCCCAGAACATGAACCATTTTCAGCCTTCGGACACTCAAAGGTAGAAGGGGGAAAAAAATCCCAGCCTTCAGGCCTAGAAGTCTGACAAGAGTACTTGCATTTACATAGCACCTTTTAATGTAGCAAAAATGTCTAAGACGCTTCAAGTTCGGGGTTGGACCAAAGCAGGGACAGGAGGGAAATTTGGGGCAGTGGCTGAAAGATGTGGAGGGATGAAGCAAAGCAAATGGATTTGGGAATAATTCCAGAGTGTGGGGGCAAGGTGGCTGGAGCCTAAGCAATCTGAAGGTAGAGCATGGGTTGGGGGGGGTACAGAGGAAATCAGAGTTGAATAAGCATAGGATGTAGGCAGAGATACAGGACTACAGGAGGTTGCAGAGTTAGGGAGGTGTGAAGGCGTGCAGGGATCTGTAGATAAGGACAAAGATTTTGAAAATTATGTTAATTAGAGCAGAAAAGAATAACCTGGGCATTAGATCTTCCAGGAATCTCAAATGCATGAACTTACCAGTTCATGGCTTGTATTAGATTCTACTTTTAAAAAAGTCCCTGCTCAATTTTCACCCTAACTACTTATGTTATAGACAGGAGTGAGAAAAAGAGTAGAGACGAGAACTGCAGAGACTGAGAAGGAGAATTAAATAAGCAGATCTACTATAATTCAATAAATGGACTCTACTATGAACCCTGCAAGCAAAAGCTTACTTTACGAAAGTCTTTTGAATATAGCGATTAGACTACATTGTAGTTTGCAATTAAAGGAGAAGGGAAGTTTTTGGGGGCTCAAAGTACTCCCCCCACCATCTATTTAAAAAAATACTGGCTGGGTATGTTGCATAATTTGCCAGCAGTCTGTTTTCTTGGGGTCAAGTAATTGGGGATCAGCTCCTAGATCAGTCCAAAATCCAGGGGGGGGGGGGGGGGGTGGGAGGAGAAACTGATCTTCGGCTGTAGTGCAATACGGGTGAAAGGGAATCGGCCGCCTGATTTACAATCTGCCCAACCTTTTCTTCATTTAAAATGTGAGAAAAAAAGAAAAAGTGCATGAGAGGAAGAGAGAGAAAATTTTGTCATATTAAGAGTTTTATTTAACTGAATTTTGAAAGCAAACGGAAAGTATCATCTGTGTTTTGTTGATAAGTAGAAAATGTAAACACATTCTAATTACTAATACATTCAAGTCACAGTCAGACCCAGATATATTTCCAGGAATCAATCTCAAAACGTCAAATTTAATATTGCTGGAGATTACTTAAAAAGTTATAAACCAGTTTTGCCAAACCTTGGACACCAAAACCCTTCCCTCCCCTCAATGCTGAGGGACACCAGGAATGCACCAGTGGGCAAAACCCCAAATTCCACCCTGGTGACAAATGTCAGGTTCCCCCTCCACAGTTCTGCCAGGCTAAACATACCCCATCCACCAGCTTCAATATCTACTTCTGCCACCATCAGCATACTGTGGCTGCATTGCAGCAAGTCGCCAAGGCTTTTCTGGCAGCACCTCCCAAACCTGTGACCTGCGCCATCTGGAAGGACAAGGGTAGCAGGTGCATAGAAACACCATCACCTCCAGGTCATACACCATCCCGACTTGGACATATATCACTGTTCCTTCATGGTCACTGGGTCAAAATCCTGAAACTCCCTAGCTAAAAGCATTGTGAGAGTACCTTCGCCACATGGACTGCAGCAGTGATTCACAATAAATGCCGGCCTTTCCAGCGACGCTCAAATCCCGAGAATGAAAAAGAAAGGATCTCTGCATGCTGCCAAACCCAGCAGCCTCATCACATTGCTGCCAAACTCAAGGATGTCCACTCCAATTGTCAAAGCCTAGCATTAGCCCGCAGTGTTACCAAAGCCCAGGACCGCCCCTGGTGCAGCTAAACTCCACTCCAACAACCTACTGTTGCTAAATACCAGTATCTAACTCCAACGGGTGCATCTTGAACACCATCTTGCTGTGTATTCTCAGCAATAAAACTGTTAAGGGATGAAAATTAAATATGTAGGTAAAGGGAAAAAAAACAAATGCTGCTCATTTAGGGTTTTCACAGAATAATGTAGAGTCATGGAAGCAATTCCCAAAACATCAGTAAACATCTAAGAATACCATTTCATAAAAATGAAATACGACTTATTCAGTCCTATAAGTTAGTGACACCCCACATTATAAAACAGTGTATGCTCCATCGCACAATGAGTAACACCACAGGAGATGTGCTAGGATTAAAAACAGTTTCTACTTACTGATTCATTTCCGCACCAGAAACATCTTCGGTTTGAATTGTAATACTTGGAATTCCTGTTAAATACAAGTAACAGGTTAAATTGCACCAGTATCTTGCCAATTCCTTTTTCTTAAAGGGATTTGCAGATTCCCAAGCCATTATGCAAGTTTCAACGCAATGAATCCAAATCAACATACAGAATCATTAGCATCGATGAGGCTCTAGTATTAAAACTTAAATCAGATCATTCACTTAGGAAGGCTTGTTGCATTATCAGGCAAAGAACACATACCAAAAGATATTGAACTGGCAATGGGGTGAAACTGACAATATCAGGTTTTGGTTTCCAATGTTCAATATCCTGTGTAATGCTAGAAAACTATACTTTCCAACTCTTACACTTAATGGTTACCAATGAACTTCCTTCCTGCCCTGTGACCAGCTCAAATATTCCCAAGTTGGATTTTTATCAGGTTTTTGAAAAGCAAAGCTAATTTAAGCACATTGAAAAAATACATACATGCCAAGCACTGAACAATTTTTTTTTAAAACAGAATTTCCAATATTTTGTTTCCTGAAATGGGTTTTTATTTAACACAAGAAAGAGAAAGCTTAAGGTAAATCGACAGAATTTGTAAAACTTGGTTCAAAATAAGGCACTTAAATGCAGAATTGGAGTTCCTGCATGGAAGGGACAATATAACAGGCTGGCTAATCCCATGTGAATGCCAACTCTAAAGCTTCATACAGTGCTGGCTCCAAGCATTTTAAATGTTAATCAAAACGCAGAAGTATATACAGTTCTCCAACATAGAGATCTACTTGTAGCACCACTGACAGTATTCAGATTTCTTTTAACTCAATATTCCTAAAGCCAGCCTGTGAGGGACAGAATCTAACCTTCATTGCGAGATTGGAAGACACTATGCACTATAAAGCCTGTAGCGGATTCCGGCCTGCACAGAAGTGATGGGCAGCTCTTGCTGGTTGTGGAGTTCCTTTTGGGATGCAAGAAAATGTCTTCCCCATGCTGATTAAGCAGAGCCTCCCATTTTGAAAGAGGTACCGTTGGTAAAGATGTAGGGAGTAAAGTCCCAACTGTATCATAATCTGGGATATCCTTCAATGTCCAATTCGTGGTTTCCAGCAGTGTATCCATACTTTTACTTTTTCTCAGCAATTTCACAACCCTATTTGGTGATTCACTGTGAAATCTTGCCCACATGGTACTATGGCTTTTATCAGCAGATGTTGCCATACTGGTATTTTCCTGTTAAGGAAAGAAATAGAACATTATAACAATTTTTACATCACTGACAATATGATGGATTTGCAAAAAGAAAATTAGCACGTCATGTTCCATTGCTTTGAAAGGTTAAGATTTACAGTATGGAGGGAGCAGCATTATGTCAGATAATGTACAATTTTGATGCTAAGGTGAAGCGGTGTACATTTACAGCTACAAAGTCTAAATGAGTAAACAATCTTCATACAAATGCTAATTACTGTAAGAGGTCCTTTAAAAGTTCACTATTACCATCAGAATTTAGCACCTTCACTCTTTGTGAAATTGGCACCAATTTCACAGGTTGTACTGGAGGATGAAAATTGTCAAAACAGTTATCTCCAGAAAATGCTACTGCCTTCCCCATGCCGTTGCTATTTCCAGACTCGACCTACAATGGCTATCCCAACGCCTCCAATTTAAAATTCTCATCCTCATGTTTAAATACCTTCATGGCCTCACCCCTTCATATCTCTGTAACCTCCTCCAGTCCTACAACCTCCCACAGAACTCTCTGTTCCTCTGACTCTAGCCTTTTGTGCTCCCCCTAACCCCCACCTTTGGAGGCTGGGCCTACAACCGCCTAGGCCAAGGGCTCTGGAATTCCCTCCCTCAATCCCTCCCACCTTTATGAGCCTCCTTAAAATTCATCTCTTTGATCAACATTTTTTGGTCACCGCTTCTATTATCTTTTTCTTTGGCTTGGCATCCATTTTTATCTGATCATGCCTCTGTGAAGCATCTTGGGATGTTTTTCTACGTTAAAGGTGCTATATAAATGCAATTCTTTGTAAAACAGCATGATGGGAGCAACCCCATCTGCATTAAAACAGCTCATGCAAATTGTGACTGAATAACTGCTTTAAATAAAACTTCCTGCTATTTTGCCACAGTTGGAGTCGAGCATCTTGTTGCACTGTCCTACAGGGAAGGACCAACAGTGAGGTACTTGATATTATTCTGTGAAAATTAGGTTCTTCTGATGGACTTCAGTAGCTTTCAAGAAGAATGGGGATGTTAATATTTCAATCTTGGTAGGACTGTAGCGTTGTTGGGATAAATTGTTCAAAAGTAAACAATTAAGAGACATGGGGGGTTGGTAAGTCTACCATATGTTGTAATACTTTGCCATACAGACCAGCAGGAACTCCTAATTTTGCAAGAATAAACTTCTGGTCATATCTGTCAAGGAAGACATGTTGCATATGTAAGGCAGGTTTTAAGGGTTAAAAGTAAATAATTTTCAGAACTTCAGGATTTTGCTACAACAAAATTAAGTCTGTCCTCTGCAACACTGTTTGTACTAATTGTACTATTATGTACTTTTCTGAAATATATATTTAATTCAGTTTTGCTCAAAATTACTTATTGTTGGGAGTACTAGCAAGTGACCAGAGCATGTGGTTTAACAAGCCAAGTTAGATTATCCAAATGGCAGTCACTCATTATATTTTCTCAGGTAAAGAATCAGATGTCAGCAAATAGCTGGAATAGTAGGTGTTTTTGACACCTGTAGGTAGCTTATTATAACTGAAACTACTCCATTACTTTCTGGCATGGATTTATCCACATATAAGTGATATGCATTTTGATTTAAAAATGCTAGAAATTCTGTCATGCATCACCCCTAAAAATAAAGGGTTACACCCAAAACGTTAACTTGTCTTTTTATCGTTACAGGTGTTGACTTTTTTTTGTTGAAGATTTCCAACATCTGCAGTTTTCCCTTTCGTTTTATTCGCCCCTAAACATTAATTGATCTATCTAGAGTCTCACTCAAATCTCACCGACACGCGTTGACGACCCTGTGTGACTCGAGGAATGGACAGGTACCACACACTCTCCACGGGTTTACTTATTTCACCTAATATTTAATTACATAATAAAATTATAGGCCATTCGCGGCCCTCCCCACAGCAGCAATGATACCAAGCAGGACCGCCCTTCCTCGTGGCCTCACCCTCAGGGAGTGGCACTAACTTTTCATTCCCACAAATACTTCGAAATGACTAAAACACGCGCTCCGGGTCTATATATATATTACATTTTTATCATTTTAAACAGAAGAGGTTTTTTGGTAGCAAAGTAATCCTCGTCCGACAGTCCCTTTTCGAGAGCACCTGCACAGAACATGGCCGCCACCCTGCTTCCCTCCCTCTTTCACCGCACGATTCAAACTCACCTCAGGTACGCGACCAGACCATGCGGCGGAACGACCGACCAAAAGCCGGCACTCTGTTATGTCCGATGTGGGGGGCTTCCTTAGCGGGTTATTGGCGGCGCTGCCCCACCACCCAAGTATTACCTCAGCCAGGCGCGGCTCCGGGGGGCGTCACGCAACTGCCACGATCGCGCTTCGCCTGGCCGCCTGCAAACCAGTGACGTCATAGGATGGTCGGGATCGCGCTTCGCCTGGCCGCCTGCAGACCAGTGACGTCATAGGATGGTCGGGATCGCGCTTCGCCTGGCCGCCTGCAAAACAGTGGCGTCATAGGATGGTCGGGATCGCGCTTCGCCTGGCCGCCTGCAAAACAGTGGCGTCATAGGATGGTCGGGATCGCGCTTCGCCTGGCCGCCTGCAGACCAGTGACGTCATAGGATGGTCGGGATCGCGCTTCGCCTGGCCGCCTGCAAAACAGTGGCGTCATAGGATGGTCGGGATCGCGCTTCGCCTGGCCGCCTGCAAAACAGAGGCGTCATAGGATGGTCGGGATCGCGCTTCGCCTGGCCGCCTGCAAAACAGTGGCGTCATAGGATGGTCGGGATCGCGCTTCGCCTGGCCGCCTGCAAAACAGTGGCGTCATAGGATGGTCGGGATCGCGCTTCGCGAGGCCGCACATGCTGTCCGTGACGTCACAGGACTGGCCGTATTGCGCCTCGCGTCCCCTCGAACGTAATCCGGCCGGCTCGAGTTACAGGAATCTCGCTTCGCGTGACGTCACGTGCAAGGTGACGTCAGCAGCGGTGGCCGTTACCCGAATCGGGAGAACTGCAAAAATGGCGGCAACTGGAGGAGTATTTTTTTCCACGAGGCGACCTTGGAGTTGGGGCTTCAGATTTTGAGCGCTGTGCTTGTTCGCGTTCCAGAGTAATTGTCTTTTTTTTTTGGGGAGGGGGGAAGGGGTTTGTTGAAATATTTATGTTGCAAGGTTTTATTTTTATACGGTTTGAAATGACCCGGGATATATTGTGGATGCTGGTGGCTTTCTTAATATTTTCACCGCGTGAGATAGTTAGAAATGACGAATCTGAAATACTTGAGGGACCAACACTAGGCAAAGGAAGTATCTAAACTCAGGGTGTGATCTTGGTGGTGGTCTCTCATAGCAGTGCTTTCAAATTAATCACGTGCCCTTCATTAGCAAACTCCGGTTACTATCCATTCCCTCAATTAGTCACACCGATGTGTTGGGGTAATGGAAGCCCTTGGAGTGAATCGGCTTACTGTTATTTATATTTGGTGTTTTTTTGAGTATTGATCATATAAACTACAGTGAAATGTAAGAGGCTTATTCTGTTATCTGATCCCTAAAATCATAGAATCATACAGCACAGAAGGAGGCCTTTCGGCCCGTCGTGCCTGTACCTGCTCTTTGAAAGTGCTGTACAATTAGTTCCACTCCCCTGATTTTTCTCCATAGCCCTGCAATTGTTTCCTTTTCAAGTATATATCCAATTCCCTTTTGAAAGTTATTATTGAATCTGCTTCCACCACTTTAAGGCAGTTCATTCCAGATCATAACAACTCGCTATGTTAAAAAAATTCTCCTCGTCTCCCTTCTGGTTCTTTTGTCAATTATCTTAAATTATGTCCTCTGGTTACGGACCCTGCTGCCAGGAAACAGTTTCTCCTTATTTACTCTTATCTAAACCCTACATAATTTTGAACACTTCTATTAAATCTCCAGTTAACCTTCTCTGTTACTAAGGAGAACAATCCTAGCTTCTTTAGTCTCTCCACATAACCAAAGTCCTTCATCTCTGTTATCATTCTAGTAAATCTCCTCAGCACCCTCTCCAAGACCTTGACATCATTCCTAAAGTGGTGCCCAGAATTGGACACAATTCTCTAGCTGAGGCCTAACCAGTGATTTATATACGTTTAGCACAACTTCCTTGTTTTGTACTTTATGCCTCTATTTATAAAGCCAAGGACCCCATATGCTTTTTTAACAGCTTTATCAACTGCACTCCACTTTTATGACACAGGATCATTTCAAACATTCATCAGTAATTCTTTTACAAAATTCTCTGCCAAATCCATGACTTCTACATTCTTCCAACCTTATATCAGCAGTGAGAACCAGATTGCACCCTATCAACTGGGAATTGGTTCTGTAATTAAATAGTCTCAGACTATTCCATGCAAAGCTATTTAACATTACAGAAGGATAATGTAGGTGGAAATTGTTATACAGAATATGATTCCAGCAGTATCCTATCTGGCAGATTTTATTTTATTTGAAATGACATCTTACGATCAAATGTCTACTGTAGGCCAGAGAGGTATTGGTGTTCAAATTTAACTTGTAAGACAATCTTTTCCTGTTATCTATAGTGTCAAAATTCTATTGTGAAGTGCGTTTGGGATCTTTCACCTCTGGTCATAGTGCCATGACTCTAAACAGTTAGAGCAGGAGAAGATATAGGGCTATGGGGAGAGAGAAGGACTATGGGAGAGAGAAGGGCAGTGGCATTAGTTTCGATTTGTCTATCAGAAAGCTGGCAAAGACATGATGGGCTGACTGTTGTTCTTCAGTCATGTAAACTTTTATAGTCCTTATTGGTATCTTTTGCACTTTTGATTCCTTCACATTTAGTCACAGATATTTTATCATTACCAATCATTTTTTTTTCCATAGGCCTTTTTAAAAAATTCATTCAAGGCTGGCATTTGTTGCCCATCCCTAGTTGTCTTTGAGAAGTTGCTGGTGGATCTTCTTCTTGGAACCACTGCAGTCCATGTGGTGAAGGTATTTCCGCAATGCTGTTAGGTAGGAACTTCCAGGACTTTGACCCAGTGACAATGAAGGAACAGCAACATATGTTCAAGTCAGGATGGTGTATGACATGGAGGGGAATTTGCAGGTGATAGTGTTCCCATGCACCTGTTGCTCTTGTCCTTCTAAGTGGTGGAGGTCGTGAATTTCGGAGGTGCTGCAATGAAGCCTTGGCGAGTTGCTGCAGTGCATCCTGTAGATTGTACACACTGCAGCCATGATAGGCTGATAATGGAGGGAGTGGATGTTCAAGCCAGTGGATGGAGTGCTGATCAAGTGGATTATAATGCTTTTGAGGTGTGATGCCTCTGAGAACACACTTCCAGGTGTGACTGTTTGGAAGGTGTGATGTTAAAGATGTTTGCTGGACATTGGACTATATAGATGTAATTCACTTTCCTCTAAATATACAATTTCTTTGTTCTGAAAGTTAATGCAATGCTCACATTTATTTCTTTTGATTATTTCACATAAGTCTAAAGGCATTGTGTCTAAATGCGCGGAGCATTCGCAATTCATCCACCTTATTAACAGCGCAGATAGATATTAACGGTTATGATATAGTTGCGTTTACGGAGACATGGCTGCAGGATGACCAAGGACGGGAACTGAACATCCAGCGGTATTCAATATTTAGGAAGGACAGGCAAAAAAGGAAAGGAGGTGGGGTAGTGTTGTTAGTAAAGGAAGAAATCAATGCAATAATGAGGAAGTATATTGGCTCGGAAAATCACGATGTGGAATCTGTATGGGTGGAGCTAAGAAACACCAAGGGGCAGAAAACATTAGTGGGGGTTGTCTATAGGCCCCCAAACAGTAGTGGAGATGTAGGGGAGGGCATTAAACAGGAAATTAGAGACGCATGCAAGAAGGGTACAACTATAATCATGGGTGACTTTAATCTACATATAGATTGGTCAAACCAAATTAGCAATAATACTGTGGGGGAGGAATTCCTGGAGTGTGTAAGTGATGGTTTTCTAGACCAATACGTTGAGGAACCAACTAGAGAACAGGCGATCCTAGACTGGGTATTGTGCAATGAGAAAGGATTAATTAACAATCTTGTTGTGCAGGGTCCCTTAGGGAAGAGCGACCATAACATGATAGAATTCCTCATTAAGGTGGAGAGTGAAGTAGTTGAATCCGAAACTAGGGTCCTGAATCTAAATAAAGGAAATTACGAAAGTATGAGGTGTGAGTTGGCTATGATAGATTGGTGAACTTTACTAAAAGGGATGACGGTGGCTAGGCAATGGCTAATATTTAAAGAACGTGTGCAGGAATTACAACAATTATTCATTCCTGTCTGGTGCAAAAATAAAACAGGAAAGGTGGCTCAACCGTGGCTTACAAAAGAAATTAGGGATAGTATTAGATCCAAAGAGGAGACATATAAAATTGCCAGAAAAAGCGGCAAGCCTGAGGATTGGGAGCAGTTCAGAATTCAGCAAAGGAGGACAAAGAGATTGATTAAGAGGGGAAAAATAGAGTATGAGAATAAACTAGCAGGGAACATAAAAACTGACTGTAAAAGCTTCTATAAATATGTCAAGAGAAAAAGATTAGTGAAGACAAATGTAGGTTCCTTACAGTCAGAAATGGGGGAAATTATAATGGGGAACAAAGAAATGGCAGAACAATTAAACACATACTTTGGTTCTGTCTTCACAAAGGAGGACACAAATAACCTGCCAGAAATGTTAGGGAATCAAGGGTCTAGTGAGAGGGAGGAACTGAAGGAAACCACTATTAGTAAAAAAAATAGTGTTAGGGAAATTAATGGGGCTAAAGGCTGACAAATCCCCAGGGCCTGATAATCTACATTCCAGAGTACTAAAGGAAGTGGCCCTGGAAATAGTGGCTGCATTGGTGATCATCTTCCAAAATTCTATAGACTCTGGAACAGTTCCTACAGATTGGAGGATGGCAAATGTAACCCCACTATTTAAAAAAGGAGGGAGAGAAAAAACAGGGAATTACAGACCAGTTAGCCTAACATCAGTAGTGGGGAAAATGCTAGAGTCTATTATAAAAGATGTGATAACAGAACACTTGGAGGGCATTAACGGGATTGGACAAAGTCAGCATGGGTTTATGAAAGGGAAATCATGCTTAACAAATCTACTGGAGTCTTTTGAGGATGTAACTAGTAGAATAGATAGGGGAGAACCAGTGGATGTGGAGTATTTAGATTTTCAGAAGGCTTTTGATAAGGTCCCACACAAGAGGTTAGTGTGCAAAATTAAAGCACATGGGATTGGGGGGAATATACTGACATGAATTGAGAATTGGTTGACAGACAGGAAACAGAGAGTAGGAATAAACAGGTCTTTTTCCGGGTAGCAGGCAGTGACTAGTGGGGTACCGCAGGGATCAGTGCTTGGGCCCCAGCTATTCACAACATATATCAATGATTTGGATGAGGGAACGGAATGTAACATTTCCAAGTTTGCAGACGACACAAGGCTGGGGTGGAATGTGAGCTGTGAAGAGGATGCAAAGAGGCTCCAATGTGATTTAGACAAATTGGGTGAATGGGCAAAAACATGGCGGATGCAGTATAATGTGGATAACTGAGGTTATCCACTTTGGTTGTAAAAACGGAAAGACAGATTATTATCTGAATGATGATAGATTGGGAAAAGGGGAGGTGCAACGAGACCTGGGTGTCCTTGTAAACCAGTTGCTGAAAGCAAGCATTCAGGTGCAGCAAGCAGTTAGGAAGGTGAATGGTATGTTGGCCTTCATTGCAAGAGGATTTGAGTACAGGAGCAGGGATGTCTTACTGCAGTTATACAGGGCCTTGGTGAGACCACATCTGGAGTATTGTGTGCAGTTTTGGTCTCCTTATCTGAGGAAGGATGTCCTTGCCATGGAGGGAGTGCAACAAAGGTTTACCAGACTGATTCCTGGGAAGGCAGGACTGACGTATGAGGAGAGATTGGGTCAACTAGGCCTATATTCACTAGAGTTTAGAAGAATGAGAGGTGATCTCATCAAAACATAAAATGCTAACAGGGCTAGACAGACTAGATGCAGGGAGGATGTTCCCGATGGCTGGGGAATCCAGAACCAGGGGTCACAGTCTCAGGATACGGGGTATGCCATTTAGAACCGAGATGAGAAATTTCTTCACTCAGAGGGTGGTGAACCTGTGGAATTCTCTACCACAGAAGGCATTGGAGGCCAAGTCATTAGATGTATTCAAGAAGGAGATTGATATATTTCTTAATGCCAAAGGGATCAAGGGATATGGGGAAAAAGCAGGAACAGTGTACTGAGTTAGACGATCAGCCATGATCGTTTTGAATGGCGGAGCAGGCCTGAATGGCCTACTCTTGCTCCTATTTTCTATGTTTCCCATAATCTGCTTGCTGAGTGAGCTCATTTACATATTATAATGAGTGTTTATAGAGCTCCAGCTCTGAGTTTCCTGCTTTTACACTTGCAATGGAGTTGGGCAAAGTTAGAATGAGAATTATAAGTTGCAGCTATTGCCAGGGTATGCTGAGACAGGCAGAAGTGAGGAGTTTGTAACCCTGAAGAGTGTGGGGAGTTTCAGTAGCAGTTTCTGCAGCTGGGTGCGACTTTTTTTGCAGTTTTTTTTTTCTTTTGGTGTTCATAGTATCATAGAAAGTTACGGCACAGAAGAAGGCCATTCGGTCCATCGTGTTCGTGACAGCCGAAAAAGAGCTATCCAGCTTAATCCCACTTTCCAGCACTTGGTCCATAGCCCTGTAGGTTACGGCACTTCAAGTGCACATCCAAGTACTTTTTAAATGAGTTCAGCGTTTCTGCCTCTACCACCCTTTCAGGCAGTGAGTTCAAGACCCCCACCACCCTCTGGGTGAAAAAAATTCTCCTCAGCTCCCTTCTAATCCTTCTACCAATTACTTTAAATCTATGCTCCCTGGTCATTGACCCCTCTGCTAAGGGAAATAGGTCCTGCCTATCCACTCTATTTAGTCCCGTATAATTTTATATAACTCAATTAAATCTCCCCATAGCCTCCTTTGTTCTAAAGAAAACAATCCCAGCCTATCCAATCTTTTCTCATAGCTAAAATTCTCCAGCCCAGGCAACAGCCTCGTAAATCTCCTCTGTACCTCTCTATTGCAATCACATCTTTCCTGTAATGTGGTGACCAGAACTGTACACAGTACTCAAGCTGTGGCGTAACCAATGTTTTATACAGTTCTATCATAACCTCCCTGCTCTTATATTCTATGCCTCGATTAATAAAGGAAAGTATCCCTTATGCTTTTTTAACCACCTTATCTACCTGTCCTGCTACCTTCAGGGATCTGTGGACATGCACTCCAAGGTCCCTTTGTTCCTCTACACCTCTCAGTATCCTCCCATTTATTGTGTACTCCCTTGCCTTGTTTGCCCTCCCCAAATGCATTACCTCACACTTCTCTGGATTGAATTCCATTTGCCACTTTTCTGCCCACCTGACCAGACGATTGACAGCTTTCTCCACACTATCAACCACAGCCAATTTTTGTATCATCTGCAAACTTCTTGTTCTGCCTACATAGACCCTGACTTATTTTTGACTGCTTCTGAGTGTGTGAGACTATTGGGAGATTTTGACCCACCATCCCCAGTGAGGGCTTCTCAGGTGCAGGTATGGTATTCCCTAAGGGCATAACCTTATATAGCATTATCACAGAGGAGGAGGAACAACACAGGATGGAGCAAAGGAAAGTCAGATAGCATTTAAGGATGATGGATACCACCATAGAATATACAGACAAAATATGTCTTATGAGGCCCTTCGTGAAGAGATGTGTATAAAAAGAGCATGCTTAACCAAATAGGCAGCATGGGAGCTCTGCGACCTATTGCATGAGGACCTAAAGTCATCTGCCAGGATTGCTCTCCCTATGGTCATGAAGGTGACAACTACACTATACTTTTATGGCACATAATAATTTCAAGCAGCCATGGTGGATTCTGTAATATCAGCCAGGGTGCAGTATGGGCATGCATTCATCAGGTGACTGATGCACTTTACAGCAGAGCTGAGAAATTCATCACCTTTGTCACTACAGCAAGAGAGTAATGAGATAGGGCCATCCAGTTTCATGGGGTTACTTTCTTTCCCGAGGTCAAAGTTGCAATAGATAGCATACATATTGCATTGTGAGCTCCAACAGGAAGGGCTTCCACTCCTTGAATGTACAGATTGTGTATGACAACATGCAAAGGATCCTACACACGAACACGAGGTATACTGGACGTTGCCATGATGCATTGATGCTTAGAAATTCAGCCTCTCTGACATTTTTAGGGAAGAAAATCATGTGAATGGATGGGTTGTGAGTGATGCAACCTATTCCCAGCTCCTATGGATAATGACTTCACTAAGAGTGGCTGAAACAGCAGCAGAAGAGTGCTGCAATGAAGCACATGCCTCTACAAGCGTGGTCATCCAGAGGACCATTGAGATCTTAAAGGGGCGGTTTTGCTACCTAGACAGGTCGGTAGGAGCTCTCTAGTATGCTCCAGTTTGTGTGTCACGCATACTTGTAGCAGTCTTTTCCCTCCACAGCTTCACCACACAAAAAAGATCTGGACATTCATTGCTGGACAGGTAGCCCTAGCTGCTTTGGAGGCAGAACCACATGGAGGAGAGCATTACGATGACCTTCACTCAGACGACTGCTGCAAGGAGTATTAGAGCACAACTGATCACTATGGTCTTCTCATCTGCCTTTGATACCAGTGCCTTAACTTCTCCCCACCTTTAAATAAAGGACCAATCCTACAATCGTATTTATCGTACCAATCGTACAACCAATCCTCGAACATGACAACATGTCAACCTTTTTGCCTGTTTATGATCATGGCAATAACCATTATCTGATTGAATTAGTCAGCACCAAATAGGTGCACCCTTTCCTGTATGACTCTAACCCCATGAATAACAAAGCACAACATAAGTGTACATTCTATTTTAATACAACGAAGTCCAAAGTGAACAGGAGCCAACCTACTATTTCCTAACACCATGCTTCCTCTGGGTGGCTAAACCTGCCTTTCTTTCATCTAGTGCTTCTCCTAGATGCAATCTAAGGGTAAATATCGCAAGAATTGGTTGGCTGCTCATACTCTACAAAAAGGTCAGGGGACCGAGATGGCCCTTATGGCAACTTGCATCTGGTAGGGAACCACTATTGGCTGCATCTCTGGAACTTGTTTTTGGGCAGTCTGGTATCGTTTTCGTTCCACTGGCGCATGGTTCTCTGCGGCGGAAAACCAGAGATCTGGCATGTGCTGCTGTTCTGAGAGACGCCAGTATCAAGTAGGTCAGCTTTAGCCATTGCCACTCCATTGGGCCCTGGATCTGTGTCTCCTCTGATTGGGGAGATGGATGGTCTATGGTAGCTATCAGATCCTGAAAGTCCTGAGAGACAGCAGCCTGCATCGCAGCCGCCATGGTCCGGAAGCCTGTACGCAGGGTGCTGTCTTTTCTCTGCAGAAGCTGCGGTCTGTGCTTCCGTGGAGATGGAGGCACCGACTGGTTCCTGACCGCTCCTTAGCTGGGGATGTGCTACAGATTCCACTGAAGCTGCCATACGTTCGATTGATGTCGGCAACGAAGAAAAAGCTTTCCTGACATTGCTGCAAACAAAAGCTGTAGACTCGAGAGTCACACCTGTTAGTTGCCACGTAAACTTCGGGGACTGATCTGAGAGCATCCATGTAGATATGTTGTTCCTTGAACAGCCTTCATTTCAGGTTCTGGGCCATGGGTTCAGGGTCCCACGATTTTGAAGCCATGGGCAACCATCTCCTCAGCCTCCACTGGGAAGATGGCACATCCTCACTGACTCCCCACTCCTCCCAGTCCTTTGTGTTATGTGAATCACAAGGTGCCACATCCTCACTAACACTAATTTCCCCTGGTTGAAAGAATGTGAGCTGGTGCGTGGAAGAGAAGAAGCAAGTGACGCAAGGGATGAGGTCGAGTCGGTTGGGGCAAAGGAACACAGGGCAGGATATCTCTGCAGGGACTAATGGGTGGGCTTGAGTCTGAGTTCGTCTCCTTCATCTCCCTCTTCATCACCATCACTATCTTCATCATCATCGTTTTCAAGGAAGTATTTATCTCTCTGCTCCCCCTCCTGCTCCTCCTCATCATTTTCCTACGTCCCCTCCCCTTTGCCATGGTGGATCTGCAGGAAAGGAGAGTACAAGCTAAAAATAGGTGAGGAGACAGAGAAGGAGGTGGAAGCTTATGGCCGTCTGGTTCTTCATAAAACAATAGTGTAAGTGTTCAGTCACTAACCTGATACCAGCACTATGTCCTGACATCACCGTATCACACAGCAAGAGCAGAGTGCCCCCTCATGAGCTCCAAGGCCTGCTCCTTGTACAGCGTGAGGTGTTTCAGGTTGGGGATACCCCCTCCGTTGTCCCGCTTCTCATGGGCATTTTACTGCACCTTCTCCTGCCATAAGAGTGGATAAATTAGGTGAAGGTTAACAATTAAGGAATATATGCTGAGTGGCATAGGACAGCTGAAGTAAGATGTGGTATCACCCTGTTAAAGTGAAGGAACGGATTTTAGGGTTGTGCATGCAAGTAATTGCTGCTGGGGGAGATGGGTAGTCATACTGTAAGCTGCTGAGTTATTGTCCCCTTTACCCAGAGTGAAGTGCGAGTTATATAGCTGTTACTTTTAGAGGGTGAGGGTGTGCTGGTGCCCAAAGAAGAATAGGAGAGTGGCCATTGTTACCTTGCCAGTGCAAGTCATTAAATTTATTGCAGCACTGGCCTACAGTCCTGGGAGTGAGAGATTAGACTGTCAGTGCCAATGCTACCTCCCTCCACATGTCATGGGTAACCTTTGTGACAAGTTTGACATTGGCATGCATCAGGGAGAGGGAGAGTTATCTGGACACTTTGATCCAGGAGGCATCATACCCCTTAGATTAGGTAGTAGTTTAGATTTGTTCAGGGAGAGGAGGGTGTGACTGCGTGCCAGGCAGGTAAGGGGACCCAAGATCCAGTGATGGAGGAAAGCCCTTGACCTTGTCCAACAGGTATGAGGTACTTGCTACCTGTATGGATGAGACCAAGGACTGCAGGGAGGATGGGCAAACTGATCACGGCACTGTGGTACAGGAGGCCATTCAAGTGGGGGTTGTAATAAGGAATGTAGCATAGGGGATAGTAGAGTCGGGGACAGACACTGTTCTCTGCAGCCACGACCAAGAGTCCTGAAGGCTGTGTTGCTTACCCAGTGCCAGGGTCAAGGACATCTCCTCGCAGCTGGAAAAGAACTTGGAGCATGAGGGGGAGGATCCAGTTGTCGTGGTCCACGTAGGAACCAATGACATAGGTAGAACTAAGAATGAGGTTCTGCTGAGACAGCTTGAGTAGCTAGGGTCTAAATTAATAAACAGACCCTCAAAGTTTATAATCTTTGGATTACTACCTGAGCCACGTGCAAATTGGCATTGGGCAAACAGATCAGAGAGTTAAATGCGTGGCTCAAAGTGTGGTGTGGGAGGATGGGGTTTTGATTCACGGGGCACCGGCACCAGTACTGGGGAAAGAGGGAGCTGTTCCAACGGGATGGGCTCCACTTAAACCGGGCTGGGACCAGGGTAAAGATAAGCAGAGTGTGGCAGGGAAGGACAGAGAGTTTACCAATAGTAGTGCAACAACAAGTAAGGTCAAAGCAGGAAAAAAATGGTAAAAAGTCAAAATTAAAGGCTGTTTGTCTGAATGCATGGAGCATTCGTAACAAGATAGATGAATTAATTGCACAAATAGAGATAAATGGGTTTGACCTAATAGCCATTACAGAGACATAGTTGCAAAATGACCAAGGTTAGGAACTAAATATTCCAGGGTACATGACAC
This sequence comes from Heptranchias perlo, assembly GCF_035084215.1. Lineage (NCBI taxonomy): Eukaryota > Metazoa > Chordata > Chondrichthyes > Hexanchiformes > Hexanchidae > Heptranchias > Heptranchias perlo. The sequence continues at coordinate 4,746,640 of NC_090355.1, forward strand.
TTAGAAAAGACAGGCAGAATGGAAAAGGAGGGGGTGTAGCCCTAATAATAAAGGATGACATAAGGACAGTGGTGAGAAAAGATCTTGGCTCAGAAGTTCAAGAAGTAGAATCAATATGGGTGGAAATTAGAAATGACAAGGGGCAGAAAACACTGGTGGGAGTAGTTTATAGGCCCCTAATAGCAATACCGTTGGACAGAGCATTAGTCATGAAATTAACGGCAATTGATACTAGCTCAATTGCTAAATTTAAATCTGAGATAGATAGCTTTTTGGCAACCAAAGGTATTAAGGGATATGGGCCTAAGGCAGGTATATGGAGTTAGATCACAGATCAGCCATGATCTTATCAAATGGCGGAGCAGGCACAAGGGGCTGAATGGCCTACTCCTGTTCCTATGTCCCTAAATAATGGGAGCTTGTAACAAAGGAAATGCAGTCATCATGGGGGACTTTAATCTGCATATAGACTGGGCAAATCAAATTGGCAAAGGTAGTTTGGAAGACGAGTTCATGGAATGTATTTAAGACAGTTTGCTAGAACAATATGTCATGGAACCAACCAGGGAACAAGCTATTTTAGATCTTGCATTATGTAATGAGATAGGGTTAATTAGTAATCTCACAGTAAAAGAACTTCTGGGGAAGAGTGATCATAATATGATAGAATTTCACATTGAGTTTGAAAGTAACGTACTTAAGTCAGAAACTGGAGTCTTAAACTTAAATAAAACCAATTACATAGGTATGAGGGGCGAGTTGTCAGAGGTAGATTGTGAAATTAGATTAAAGGGTTTGACAATTGGAAAGCAATGGCAAACATTTAAAGAAATATTTCAATATTCTGAACAAGTATACATTCCATTGAGAAATAAAAACTCCACGGGAAAAGTGATCCACCCATGGCTCACTAAAGAAGTTAAGGAGAGTATTAGATTGAAAGAAAAGGCCTATAATGTTGCCAAGAAGAGTAATACGCCTGGGGATTGGGAGAGTTTTAGAAACCAACAAAGGATGACCAAAAAATTGATAAAAGGAGAAAATAGAATGTGAAAGTAAACTAGCAAGAAATATAAAAACGGATTGTAGAAGCTTCTACAAGTATGTAAAAAGGAAGAGAGTAGAAAAAGTAAACGTTGGTCCCCTAGAGGCTGAGAGATGAGAAATTATAATGGGGAATCAGAAAATGGCAGATGCGTTAAACAAATATTTTGTATCTGTCTTCACAGTACAAGACACAAAAATCTTACCAAAAATAGTGGGGAATCAAGGGGTAAATGAGAGTGAGGAACTTAAAACAATTAATATCACTAGAGGAAAAGTACTGGACAAAGTAATGGGACTAAAAGCTGACATGCCCTGGACCTGATGACCTACATTCTAGGGTTCTAAAAGAGATAGCGGCAGAGATAGTGGATGCATTGGTTATGATCTTCCAAAATTCTCTAGATTTTGGAACGGTCCCAGTTATCCCGCTATTCAAGAAGGAAGAGAGAGAGAAAACAGGGAACTACAGGCCAGTTAGCCTGACATCGTCATTGGAAAAATGCTGGAATCCATTATTAAGGAAGTGGTAACAGGGCACTTAGAAAATCATAATATGATTAGGCAGAGTCAGCATGGTTTTATGAAAGGGAAAATCGTGTTTGACAAATTTATTAGAGTTTTTTGAGGATGTAACTAGCAGAGTAGATAAAGGGGAACCAGTGGATGTAGCATATTTGGATTTTCAAAAGGCATTCGATAAGGTGCCACGTAAAAGGTTGTTACACAAGATAAGAAGTCATGGGGTTGGACATCATTAGCATGGATAGAGGATTGGTTAAAGGACAGAAAACAGAGTGCTGCAAGGATCGGTGCTTGGGCCTCAGCTATTTACAATCTATATTAATGACATAGATGAAGGGAGCGAGTATAATGTATCCAAGTTTGCTGACGATGCAAAGCTAGGTGGGAAAGTAAGCTGTGAGGAGGACATGAAGAGTCTGCAAAGGGATATAGACAGCAATGGTGGCGGGTTGGCAGCGGAGGGGTGAAGATGCACGTGGCAAACCCGCATGATCAAAACTTACTGTTTCCTGATTGACAGGTTGGCTGCCGTCCGGAGCTGCAATGCAAGGGGGGGAGGCGAGAAAGAAAGAGAGCGAGACATCATCCGGTGCCGGACTGGAAGACCGAGGTGGGGGAGGAGAGTGGAAGATCCAGCGCTGGAAGGGAAGATCGGGAGGACATCGGGGGGGCGGTGGTGAAGAGAGGGAGATCGGAGAGAGAGACATCAGACATCGGAGCAGGGTGCAATGGTAGGTTCATTTTGTGTTTTCACTTCCGTCAATGGTTTTTTATTTAATTTAGTTTCTTCCCTTATCCGGCCCAGGCGTGATTCAGAGGTGGTGGGTAAGTTAAAAATCGTTCTAATGACTTACTCTGTCATAGGTAAAGTGCCTTAAGTACCTCAATGAGGTACATTTGGCTCTTTAACTGTCATCTCGCCAATTCTGTTTTTGGGTCGCCCGCGCGCACACAGGTGGGTCCCTGGGAAACTCGGAAGTCGGCGGGTTGAAGCCGGCTTCCAGATCTGAACGGGATTTCCACGAATTTCGGAGCCCCCCGCCCCCAATGTACCCGCAGTTGGCTTCTAAAATCACCCCCATTAAGTGAGTGGGCAAGAAGGTGGCAGATGGAGTATAATGTGGGGAAATGTGAGTTTATTCACTTTGGTAGGAAGAATAGAAAAACAGAATATTTTTAAAATGGTGGGAAACTATTAAATGTTGGTGTTCAGAGAGACTTGGGTGTCCTTGTACAAGAAACACAAAAAGTTAGCATAGTGTACGGTATGTTACTGGGCTAGTAATCCAGAGGCCTGGACTAAAATCCAGAGTCATGAGTTCACATCCCGCCACGGCAGCTGGCGAATTTAAATTCAATTAATTAATTAAATTCAATTAATTAAATAAAAAATCTGGAATTAAAATACTAGTATCAGTAATGATGGCCATGAAACTACCGGATTGTCGTAAAAACCCATCTGGTTCACTAATGTCCTTGAGGGAAGGAAGCCTGCCGCCCTCACCCGGTCTGGCCTATATGTGACTCCAGACCCACAGCAATGTGGTTGATTCTTAATTGCCCTCTGAAATGGCCTAGCAAGCCACTCAGTTGTAAAATCTCGCTACGAAAAGTCATAATAAGAATAAAACCGGACGGACCACCCGGCATCGGACCACTAGGCACCGGACACGACAACGGCAAAACACCAAGCCCAGTCGACCCTGCAAGGTCCTCCTTACTAACATCTGGGGACTTGTGCCAAAATTGGGAGAGCTGTCCCACAGACTAGTCAAGCAACAGCCTGACATAGCCATACTCACAGAATCATATCTTTCAGCCAACGTCCCAGACTCTTCCATCACCATCCCTGGGTATGTCCTGTCCCACCGGCAGGACAGACCCACCAGAGGTGGCGGTACAGTGATATACAGTCAGGAGGGAGTGGCCCTGGGAGTCCTCAACATTGACTCTGGACCCCATGAAATCTCATGGCATCAGGTCAAACATGGGCAAGGAAACCTCCTGCTGATTACCACCTACCGTCCTCCCTCAGCTGATGAATCAGTCCTCCTCCATGTTGAACACCACTTGGAGGAAGCACTGAGGGTAGCAAGGGCACAAAATGTACTCTGGGTGGGGGACTTCAATGTCCATCACCAAGAGTGGCTCGGTAGCACCACTACTGACCGAGCTGGCCGAGTCCTGAAGGACATAGCTGCTAGACTGGGCCTGCGGCAGGTGGTGAGCGAACCAACACGAGGGAAAAACTTACTTGACCTCGTCCTCACCAATCTACCTGTCGCAAATGCATCTGTCCATGACAGTATTGGTAGGAGTGACCACCGCACAGTCCTCGTGGAGATGAAATCCCGTCTTCGCACTGAGGACACCATCCAACGTGTTGTGTGGCACTACCACCGTGCTAAATGGGATAGATTCAGAACAGATCTAGCAGCTCAAAACTGGGCATCCATGAGGCGCTGTGGGCCATCAGCAGCAGCAGAATTGTATTCCAGCACAATCTGTAACCTCATGGCCCGGCATATTCCTCACTCTACCATTACCAACAAGCCAGGGGATCAACCCTGGTTCAATGAGGAGTGTAGAAGAGCATGCCAGGAGCAGCACCAGGCGTACCTAAAAATGAGGTGCCAACCTGGTGAAGCTACAAATCAGGACTACATGCATGCTAAACAGCGGAAGCAACATGCTATAGACAGAGCTAAGCGATTCCACAACCAACGGATCAGATCAAAGCTCTGCAGTCCTGCCACATCCAGTCGTGAATGGTGGTGGACAATTAAACAACTAACGGGAGGAGGAGGCTCTGCAAACATCCCCATTCTCAATGATGGCGGAGTCCAGCACGTGAGTGCAAAAGACAAGGCTGAAGCGTTTGCAACCATCTTCAGCCAGAAGTGCCGAGTGGATAATCCATCTCAGCCTCCTCCCGATATCCCCACCATCACGGAAGCCAGTCTTCGGCCAATTCGATTCACTCCACGTGATATCAAGAAACGGCTGAGTGCACTGGATACAGCAAAGGCTATGGGCCCTGACAACATCCCAGCTGTAGTGCTGAAGACTTGTGCTCCAGAACTAGCTGCGCCTCTAGCCAAGCTGTTCCAGTACAGCTACAACACTGGCATCCACCCGACAATGTGGAAAATTGCCCAGGTATGTCCTGTCCACAAAAAGCAGGACAAATCCAATCCGGCCAATTACCGCCCCATCAGTCTACTCTCAATCATCAGCAAAGTGATGGAAGGTGTCGTCAACAGTGCTATCAAGCGGCACTTACTCACCAATAACCTGCTCACTGATGCTCAGTTTGGGATCCGCCAGGACCACTCGGCTCCAGACCTCATTACAGCCTTGGTCCAAACATGGACAAAAGAGCTGAATTCCAGAGGTGAGGTGAGAGTGAGTGCCCTTGACATCAAGGCAGGATTTGACCGAGTGTGGCACCAAGGAGCCCTAGTAAAATTGAAGTCAATGGGAATCAGGGGGAAAACTCTCCAGTGGCTGGAGTCATACCTAGCACAAAGGAAGATGGTAGTGGTTGTTGGAGGCCAAGCATCTCAGCCCCAGGGCATTGCTGCAGGAGTTCCTCAGGGCAGTGTCCTAGGCCCAACCATCTTCAGCTGCTTCATCAATGACCTTCCCTCCATCATAAGGTCAGAAATGGGGATGTTCGCTGATGACTGCACAGTGTTCAGTTCCATTCGCAACCCCTCAGATAATGAAGCAGTCCGAGCCCGCATGCAGCAAGACCTGGACAACATCCAGGCTTGGGCTGATAAGTGGCAAGTAACATTTGCGCCAGATAAGTGCCAGGCAATGACCATCTCCAACAAGAGAGAGTCTAACCACCTCCCCTTGACATTCAACGGCATTACCATCACCGAATCCCCCACCATCAACATCCTGGGGGTCACCATTGACCAGAAACTTAACTGGACCAGCCATATAAATACTGTGGCTACGAGAGCAGGTCAGAGGCTGGGTATTCTGCGTCGAGTGACTCACCTCCTGACTCCCCAAAGCCTTTCCACCATCTACAAGGCACAAGTCAGGAGTGTGATGGAATACTCTCCACTTGCCTGGATGAGTGCAGCTCCAACAACACTCAAGAAGCTCGACACCATCCAAGATAAAGCAGCCCGCTTGATTGGCACCCCATCCACCACCCTAAACATTCACTCCCTTCACCACCGGCGCACTGTGGCTGCAGTGTGCACCATCCACAGGATGCACTGCAGCAACTCGCCAAGGCTTCTTCGACAGCACCTCCCAAACCCGCGACCTCTATCACCTAGAAGGACAAGGGTAGCAGGCGCATGGGAACAACACCACCTGCACGTTCCCCTCCAAGTCACACACCATCCCGACTTGGAAATATATCGCCGTTCCTTCATTGTCGCTGGGTCAAAATCCTGGAACTCCCTTCCTAACAGCACTGTGGGAGAACCGTCACCACACGGACTGCAGCGGTTCAAGAAGGCGGCTCACCACCACCTTCTCAAGGGCAATTAGGGATGGGCAATAAATGCCGGCCTTGCCAGCGACGCCCACATCCCGTGAACGAATAAAAAAAAAGGCACAGCAGGCAATTAGGAAAGCAAATGGCATGTTGGCCTTTATTGCAAAGGGGTTGGAGCACAGGAGTAAGGAAGTCTTACTACAGTTGTACAGGGCTTTGGTGAGACCTCACCTGGAGTATTGCGCACAGTTTTGGTCACCTTATATAAGGAAGGATATACTTGCCTTGGAGGCGATGGAACGAAGGTTCACTGGATTAATTCCTGGGACGGGTGGCTAAGGCAAACGTAGGTCCCTTAGAGGATGAGACCGGGAAATTAATGGTGGGAAACATGGAGATGGCAAAAATGCTGAACAAATATTTTGTTTCAGTCTTTACGGTAGAGGACACAAAGAATATCCCAACACTGGACAAACAGGGGGCTCTGGGGGGGGGGAGGAGCTAAATACGATTAAAATCACTAAGGAATTGGTACTCAGTAAATTAATGGGACTGAAGGCGGATAAATCCCCTGGACCTGATGGCTTACATCCTAGGGTCTTGAGGGAAGTGGCAGTAGGGATTGTGGATGCTTTGGTAATAATTTTCCTAAATTCTCTGGACTCGGCAAAGGTCCCAGCAGATTGGAAAACTGCTAATGTAACACCCTTATTTAAAAAGGGTAGTAGGCAGAAGACTGGAAATTATAGACCAGTTAGCCTAACATCTGTGGTGGGTAAAATTTTGGAGTCTATTATTAAGGAGACAGTAGCGGAACATTTGGATAAACATAATTTAATAGGACAAAGTCAGCATGGCTTTATGAAGGGGAAGTCATGTCTGACAAATTTGCTTGAGTTCTTTGAGGACATAACGTACAGGGTGGATAAAGGGGAACCAGTGGACGTAGTGTATTTAGACTTCCAGAAGGCATTCGACAAGGTGCCACATAAAAGATTATTGCTCAAGATAAAGAATCACTGGATTGGGGGTAATATTCTGGCATGGGTGGAGGATTGGTTATCTAACAGGAAGCAGAGAGTTGGGATAAATGGTTCATTCTCGGACTGGCAACCACAGTAGCCAGTGGTGTTCTGCAGGGGTCGGTGCTGGGTCCCCAACTCTTTACAATCTATATTAACGATTTGGAGGAGGGGACCGAGTGTAACATATCAAAGTTTGCAGATGATACAAAGATGGGAGGGAAAGTGGAGAGTGAGGAGGACATAAAAAACCTACAAGGGGATATAGACAGGCTGGGTGAGTGGGCGGAGATTTGGCAGATGCAATACAATATTGGAAAATGTGAGGTTATGCACTTTGGCAGGAAAAATCAGAGAGCAAGTTATTATCTTAATGGCGAGAAACTGGAAAGTACTGCAGTACAAAGGAATCTGGGGGTCCGAGTGCAAGAAAATCAAAAAGTTAGTAAGCAGGTGCAGCAGGTGATCAAGAAGGCCAATGGAATGTTGGCTTTTATTACTAGGGGGATAGAATATAAAAACAGGGAGGTATTGCTGCAGTTATATAAGGTATTGGTGAGACCACACCTGGAATACTGCATACAGTTTTGGTGTCCATATTAAGAAAAGACATACTTGCTCTCGAGGCAGTACAAAGAAGGTTCACTCGGTTAATCCCGGGGATGAGGGGGCTGACATATGCGGAGAGGTTGAGTAGATTGGGACTCTCCTCATTGGAGTTCAGAAGAATGAGTGGCGATCTTATTGAAACATATAAGATTGTGAAGGGGCTTGATCGGGTGGATGCGGTAAGGATGTTCCCAAGGATGGGTGAAACTAGAACTAGGGGGCATAATCTTAGAATAAGGGGCTGCTCTTTCAAAACTGAGATGAGGAGAAACTTCTTCACTCAGAGGGTAGTAGGTCTGTGGAATTTGCTGCCCCAGGAAGCTGTGGAAGCTACAACATTAAATAAATTTAAAACAGAAATAGACAGTTTCCTAGAAGTAAAGGGAATTAGGGGTTACGGGGAGCGGGCAGGAAATTGGACATGAATTTAGATTTGAGGTTCGGATCAGATCAGCCATGATCTTATTGAATGGTGGAGCAGGCTTGAGGGGCCGATTGGCCTACACCTGCTCCTATTTCTTATGTTCTTATGAGAGGGTTGTCCTATGCATCCACTATCTCTAGTCACTTCCTTTAAGTCCTATGAGGAGAGGTTCAGTAGAATGGGCCTATACTCTCTTAGAAGAATGAGAGGTGATCTCATTGAAATGTATAAGATTACGAGAGGGCTTGTCAGGGTAGATGCTGAGAGATTGTTTTCCCTTGCTAGAGAGTCTAGAACTAGGGGGTATAGTTGCATGATAAGGGGTCGCCCATTCAAGACTGAGATGAGGAGGAATTTCTTCACACAGAGGGTTGTGAATCTTTAGAATTCTCTACCCCAGAGGGCTGTGGATGCTGAGTTATTGAATATATTTGAGGCTGAGACGAATAGATTTTTGGACTGTCGGGGAATCAAGGGATATGGGGATCGGGTGGGAAAGTGGAGTTGAGGGTCGAAAATCAGCCATGATCTGATTGAATGGCGGAGCAGGCTCGAGGGGCCCTTTGGCTTACTTCTCCTCCTATTTCTTATTCGCTATCACCTGTTTTACACTATCGCACAAAGTCAAAATCTATCCCAATCTCTCTCAAACCCAATTTATTGGGATAAGCTCTCGCATCGAAGAGGGACTGAACAAATAGAAGACTGTTGCTTCCTGTATGATTATTCTCAACTAGTAAATATTCAGCATTATTAGTCTACAGTAACTATCCACAGTGGTATTGAGCCATTGTATGGTCAAACTTGAAGAGCACTGATCTGTGTGCCCTTTTTAAAAATTCCTCCACATCTTGTTATCAGGCAAGCTTGCTATTGAAAACTTGATAGATATTGGAAATAATACAATATGACTAAAAAAAAGTACGAGGGGAAAGCTTAGCGTGGATGAAAGCCTTTGTAGGGATAATAAAATGCAGCTCTAATCAAATGCAGTTATTTGACCAATCACTTGAGTTATCTGAACAACTACTGGGTAATTTGGTTTCCATTGACTTTTGTATGACAAGATTGCTTTTCATTTTCGAACAGAGTGGAATTTTGCTATGATGAGGGGACATAAATGGAAAAAGCATGTACAGTAACTAAGCCTCCTACTCGTACTAGTATCAGCTTAGCTGTTTATCCACTGAAGCAGATCTGCTGTAGCTATGTCAGTGTCTTTTCATCTTTGATGCCTTGTGGGGATAAAATCATTATCACTGCTGCCACCAGCATTTTTCTGCCACTCCTCGAGATATTTATGTGGTAGATGCGGCATTAGAACATGATTAGGAAATGTCTTTTGCAACCGCTATGATCCTGTACTAATGGTTGCCTTGCAGTGAGTTCAAACTGTTCTCAGTTCACTGGTTTCAATGCTGAAATAATCCCACACAAGGTAATTTCTTTGTGAGGCAGGTACCATGATGTCAGTTTTCCACATAGATGACAATGCAATGGTTTTCATGGTGCCTCCACTTTTCCTAGAAGTGGAATGAAGAGGAGGAGTGCTATATGTAAAGTTTAATGCCTGTGACAGTGCAAATAATGAGGAATGTAAAAGTTGCTTTATATTTGAAACAGGACTATCACTAGCTAGTTAAGCCACACGTGCAACAAAATCCTGGGATTCTTTCAGGAAACCACAATTTTTTTGAAACTTGCAGATTTTCTCCTCTCCTTTGGAACTCGTTGACTCCTTGCTATGGTCTGACTGCACAGTTGCTGGGCCTCCGAGTACCTCACCCAAATGGCCATTATTCATGAGTGAGTCAGTGGTGAGTTGGGAGGTAATTAGACCATGGAAGCATCACACCTGAGCCCAATCCTCTCTTCATCGATGACTGCACATAGGCTACCCCCGCCCGCCCCTTCCTGAGGCTGAGGGCAATTGCAGTGCACCTGTTATTGCTCCAGCTGAGATCAGCTCACTGACCACAGTTGGGGGGATTAACCTGGCCTGTATGGTTCAGGCACCCATTGTATAAACTCATTGTACCATCAGGTGAGCAGTTAGCAATGGGATTTAGGACTTTCCCCGAAAAGGAATTAATCTTTAACCTGTCTGAATGTAAACTGTAATTGTATCATTGTTAGTTGCCTCACCTATTTATAATGGGTTGGCAATGAGTGAAGTTATGGTTACTTGATAGCTGGTGTGGTTCTGTATTATACATGTCTATGGGTGGTAGATTGCCATATCCCATTGTCCCCTAAAGTCACTGTAGACATTGTGGAGCCATGCTAGGAAGATTATTGCGAGAATAAAGTCAGATCAAGCGGAGCATAGAAAATCAGGTCATTAATCATTATGCTTGATTGAAGGACATGTTGGAGATGAGATTTCTGCCTTATGCATGGCCTGCTGGGAGATACAGGACATAAGAAATTTGCCTTTTTTGTTTCTCTTCAACCTAGGCAGGCTAATTAATCTTATAGTAGGCCCATATTTGAGAATACATGTTTATCATCCTTTGGACACTACCCTTTTGTCAAATACCCTGCCTGATTCCTACAACTGTGTCTTCCACCCACATAGGCCTGGGAAAGGTCATGTTGAAGACATACATGCATTTGACGTAAGCCGTGGGAATGTCCTGCCAGGGAAAACAATCAATTAAGGATGTACACTATAGGTAGACATTATGGAGGTGGCTTGATTTGCTTTTGAGGGGACAGGGAGTACTTTTCATAACTCTTTCTTAGATTGATTGGGTTGGATAAAGTTCATAATATGATAGATAGATCATATGTGGTTTGTGGAATGAACAGGTTTGATGAGCCACTAATAAGAGTAAGTATTCCAAATCCCACCCTGTGGCGAAGTACTTCATCTGCCATGAATGGGAAATGTGGGGGAAGGGAATGCCTTTGATTTTCCATCCATTGAAATTATTAGACAGAAAATCATGCATCTGAGGAGAGGCAGCAGTTGACACTGTCAGTGAACACTAGGCCGAGGAGAGGTGATTGAATGATCAGTAATTGGTTAGGAAAAGGTTGAGGGACCAGTTGGTGGATCTTGTGGAGGAGATTAATCTGATGAGAGCTATTTCTACAGCATCGTCCACCTCAGCCCATCTGCTGTTGAAACTATCATCTGAAACGTTGCTGCCAGTATCCTATACTGCTCCAAGTTCCACTCTCACATCGCTCCTATCCTCACTGAACTACGTTGGCATCTGGTCCCCCAACGCCTCCAATTTAAAATTCTCATCGACGTGTTTAAATCCCTTCAAGGCCTTGTCCCTCCCTATCACTGTAACCTCCTCCAGCCCTACAACCACCCCCCCGCCTGTCAAAAAAAACCTGCTGTTCCTCTTGCGCATCCCCTCTTCCTTCACCCCACCATTGGCGGCCGTGCCTTCAGCCGTTTAGGCCACATGCTCTGGAATTCCTTCCATAAACCCCTCCGCTACTCCACTTCCCTCTCCTCCTTTAAAACCCTCCTTAAAAACCCACCTCTTTGACCAAGTTTGTGGTCACCGTTCCTAATATCTCCTTTGACTTGCTGTCCATTTTTTGCTGAATAATCTTCTGAAGTGCCTTGGGATGTTTTTCTACATTAAAGGTACTATGTAAATGCAAGTTGTTGTTGTAGAGTGGAGATGAGGGCGGGGGAAAGAAGCCAGAGTATTGTAGAGTTAGGGTCGGAGGGTTTTGAAGGAAGGTAGAGGGAATAGGTTACCTTGGAGACAAAGAACTCTATAAGTTTCGTGCACCTGGTGTTAGAAGTGGTATGGAGGACAAACGAAGTGATTACATAAGAACATAAGAAATAGGAGCAGGAGTAGGCCATAAAGCCCCGCGAGCCTGCTCCACCATTCAGTAAGACCATGGCTGATCTTCTACTTCAACTCCACTTTCCCGCCCTAACCCCAAATCCCTCGATTCCCATTAGTGTCCAAAAATCTGTCGATTTCAGTCTTGAATATACTCAATGACTGAGCATGCACAGCCCTCTGGGGTAGAGAATTCCAAAGATTCACAACCGTCTGAGTGAAGACATTTTTCCTCATCTCAGTCCTAAATGGCCGACCCCTTATCTTGAGACCATGACCCCTCGTTCTAGACTCACCAGCCAAGGGAAACAGCCTCTCAGCATCTGCTCTGACAAGCCCTCTAAGAATTTTATACGTTTCAATGAGATCACCTCTCATTCTTCTAAACTCCAGAGAATGTAGGCCCATTCCACTCAATCTCTCCTCATAGGTCTTAAAGGAAGTGGCTACAGAGATAGTGGATGCATTGGTTGTAATCTTCCAGCATTCACTAGATTCTGGAAAGGTCCCAGCGGATTGGAAAACCACAAACGTAACACCCCTATTCAAGAAAGGAGTGAGACAGAAAGCAGGTGACTATAGACCAGTTAGCTTAACATCTGTCATTGGGAAAATGCTAGAATCCATTATTAAGGAAATAGTAGCAGGACATTTGGAGACTCATAATACAATCAAGGAGAGTCAACATTGTTTTTATGAAGGGGAAATCGTGTCTGACAAATTTATTTGGGCAGGGTGGATAAAGGGGAATCAATGGATGCAGTATATTTGGATTTCCAAAAGGCATTTGATAAGGTGCCACGTAAAAGATTGCTGCACAAGATAAGAGCTCATGGTATTGGGGGTAATATACTGACATGGATAGAGGATTGGCTAACTAACAGAAAACAAAGAGTCGGGATAAAAGGGTCATTTTCAAAATGGCAATCTGTAACTAGTGGGGTGCCGCAGGGCTCAGTGCTGGGGCCTCAACTATTTACAACATATATCAGTGACTTGGATGAAGGAACAGAGTGTCTCATGGCCAAATTTGCTGATGATACAAAGATAGGTGGAAAAGCAAGTTGCGACGAAGTGTCTGCAAAGGGATATTGACAGGTTAAGCGAATGGGCAAAAACTTGGCAGATGGAATATAATGTGGGAAAATGTGAAGTCGTCCACTTTGGGAGGAAAAATAAAAAAGCAAAACATTATTTGAATGGAGAAATACTACAAAATGCTGCGGTACAGAGGGATCTGGGTGTCCTGGTACATGAAACACAAAATGTCAACATACAGGTGCAGCAGGTAATCCGGAAGGCAAATGGAATATTGGCCTTTATTTCTAGGGGGATGGAGTATAAAAGCAGGGAAGTCATGCTACAACTGTACAAGTGAGACCACACCTGGAGTACTGTGTACAGTTCTGGTGCGCTTATTTAAGGAAGGACATACTTGCATTGGAGGCAGTTCAGAGAAGGTTCACTAGGTTGATTCCGGGTATGGAAGGGCTGTCTTATGAGGAAAGATTGAACAGGTTGGGTCTATACTCATTGGAGTTTAGAAGAATGAGAAGAGATCTTATTGAAATGTACAAGATTCTGAGGGGACTCGATAGGGTAGATGCTGAGAGGATGTTACCCCTCATGGGGGAATCTAAAACTAGGGGGCATAGTCTCAGAATAAGGGGTCATCCGTTAAAGACGGAAATGAGGAGGAATTTCTTCTCCCAGAGGGTCGTAAATCTTTGGAATTCTTTACCCCAAAAAGCTGTGGAGGCTGAGTCATTGAATACATTCAAGGCTGAGTTAGACAAATTTTTGATCAGCAAGGGAGTCAAAGGATATGGGGAAAGGGTGGTAAAGTGGAGTTGAGGTAAAATTCAGATCAGCCATGATCTCAATGGATGGCGGAGCAGGCTCGAAGGGCGAATGGCCTACTCCTGCTCCTATCTCGTATTGTCTTATAGGACAACTCTCTCAACCCAGGAATCAATCTAGTGAACCTTCGTTGCACCCATTCTAAGGCAAGTATATCCTTCCTTAGGTAAGGAGACCAATAAAAGCTAACATACCATTTGCTTTCCTAATTGCTTGCTGAACCTGTATATTAACTTTCTGTGATTCGTGCACAAGGACACCCAAATCCCTCTGACCACCACATTTCTTAGTCTCTCACCTTTTAAAAAATATTCTGCTTTTCTATTCTTCCTACCAAAGTGGATAATTTCACATTTTCCAACATTATATTCCACCCACTCACTTAACCTGTCTATATCCTTTTGCAGCTTCTTTGCGTCCTCCTCACAGCTTACTTTCCCACCTAGCTTTGTATCGTCAGCAAACTTGGATACGTCATACTTGGTCCCCTCATCTAAGTCATTGATATAGATTGTAAATAGCTGAGGCCCAAGCACTGATCCTTGCAATACCCCACTAGTTACAACCTGCCAACCCGAAATTGACCCCTTCATTCCTACTCTGTTTTCTGTCCGTTAACCAGTCCTGAATCCATGCTAATATATTACCCCCAATCCCATGAGCCCTAATCCTGTGTAACAACCTCTTATGTGGCACCCTATCGAATGCCTTTTGAAAATCCAAATATACGACATCCACTGGTTCCCTCTTATTCTACCCTGCTAGTTACACCCTCAAAAAACTCTAATAGATTGGTCAAACACGATTTCCCTTTCATAAAACCACATTGACTCTGCCTAATCATATGATTTTCTATGTGTCCTGTTACTACGTCCTTAATAATAGATTCTAGCATTTTCCGTCCTACTTCCATCAGGCTAACTGGCCTATAATTCCCTGTTTTCTCTCTCACTCCTTTCTTGAGTAGCGGGGTTACATTTACTACCTTCCAATCCACGGGGACCGTTCTAGAATCTAGGGAATTCTGGAAGATCAAAGCCAATGCATCCACTATATCTGCAGCCACCTCTTTTATAACCCCTAGGATGTAGGCCATCAGGTCCACAGGATTTGTCGGCTTTTAGTCCCATTAATTTCTCCAGTACTTTTGTTTTACTAATCTTAATTACTTTAAGTTCCTCACTCTCATTAGCCCCTTGGTTCTCCACTATTTCTGGTATGTTTTTTGTGCCTTCTACTGTGAAGACAGATACAAAATATTTGTTTAACATCTCTGCCATTTCCTTATCCCTCTTTATAATTTCTCCCTCCTCTACCTCTAAGGGACCCACGTTTACTTTTGCTGATCTCTTCCTTTTTACATACTTGTAGGAGCTCTTACAATTTATTTTTATATTTCTTGCTAGTTTACTCTCATTTAATTTTCTCCCTCTATCAATTTCTTGGTCATCCTTTGCTGATTTCTAAAACCTTTCCAATCCTCAGTCTTACTATTCTTTTTGGCAGCATTATAAGCCTCTTCTTTTAATCGAATACTATCCTTAACTTCTCTATTTAGCCGGATTAGTTGGATCACTTTTCCCATGGAGTTTTTATTCCTCAAGGGAATGTATATTCGTTGAGAATTATGAATTATTTCTTTAAATATTCACCATTGCTTATCTACCGTCATATCTTTTAATCTAATTTCCCAATCTATCTTAGCCAACTCGCCCCTCATACCTACGTAATTGGCTTTGTTTAAATTTAAGACCTTAGTTTCAGACTTAACTACATCACTCTCAAACTCAGTATGAAATTCTATCATATTATGTTCACTCTACCCCAGAGGATCCTTAACTATAAGATTACTAATTAACCTTGTCTTATTACACAATACTAGATCTAAAATAACCTGTTCCCTAGTTGGTTCCTCGACATATTGTTCTAGAAAACTGTCTTGAATGCATTCCATGAACTCGTCTTCCAAACTACTTTTGCCCATTTGGTTTGCCTGGTCTAAATGAGGATTAAAGTCCCCCATGATTATTGCATTACCCTTGTTACATGATCCTCTAATTTCCTGATTTGTACTCTGTCCAACACTTTAACTACTGTTAGGTTGTCTATAAACTACTCCCACCAGTGTTTTCTGCGCCATGTTATTTCTTAGCTCCACCCGTTCTGATTCTACATCCTGCTTCCCACACCACTCTTTCAGCCACGCATTCAACCACCTAATCTGTTTGTCCCTATGCCACTTTGTGTGTGGCTCAGGTAGCAATCCAGAGATTATTACCTTTAAGGTTCTGCTTTTTAATTTGGACCAGCTCCTCAAACACCCTCAGCAGAACCTCATTCCTAGTTCTACCTATGTTGTTGGTTCCTACGTGGTTAGTGGTGGAACAAAGGAGTTTGGTGTTCTTGCCCTCCAGGATCCTATCTTGGGGTAATAGGGTTTAGCTGTAGAGAGCATGGGGTGATGCAGTTCGAAGTGTTCAAATTAAATATTGCATTGGATAATCAGATCAGTTTTGTACCCAGTGTGCTCAAGTGGTTCTAGGATTTAAGGATGTGGAAGGGTAACAGTGAGGATGGGAGACTGAGAGAGATCTGGTAGAGGCAAAAGAGTTGAGGATGGAAGCAACCAGCTGTTTAACAGGTTGATAGAGCTGGCTAGGTCCTGTCAGGTGGAGGGCCACTGCATAGGATGCTTTTGAGGGAGCTGTTTTTTTTTCTAGGGTGGAGGGTGTTAGGGAAGCATGCAGGGAGATCTGAATGGCAAGGGAAATTAGGGTTCAGAGACGTTAGTTCCTTGGAGTTGGCAACACTGTACGATAAAAGATTACTTCTATCTGTTCCAGATCATTAGTTCAACCCGTTGGGACCACCGATTACGGAGAGAGATAAAACGTACGTTACTTTGTCAATTCAAGATTAACTTTATTACTGAAGCTGACACTGGTTATATGTGGAGAAAATGACAGTAATACAACCTTAACATGGAGAGTGGCGCTCACAACCTCGGGTTTACAAGATCCTCAGTTTTGGGAGCTGGCCTGACGCGCGTCTTCCGTTCCTTCTTTACTGGTGTTTCTCGACGTCCCCTGACGTCTCCTCTGCTTCAGAATCTCTTGATTCTAGGTGCACACCTTAGCTTAGGTATAAAGGTGTCATGCCTTCATTATACCTCATCTCTGCCTTCATGTCTACACCAAACAAGCCCTGATTAAGAAAGAGGTAGATTAAAGTCTTTTGTAGTCATTGTTTTATCCAATCTATGCGGGTGGTGTTGATTTAAAGACATGAGTTCCCCACAGCCATGGGTTTGTTACACAGTTCCTTCTGATAATCGTCTGGGCCATTATTGTTGTATGTGGCATTGACACCTATTTCCCAGTTCTCTAATGTTACTGATTTTGCTTTTGATGTCTCAGCGTTTTCTCGTGACCATGTGACAAGAGGTTTCTGCACATAGCAGACAAGCAGTCCATCATGCTCTTTGATGTTACTGAAGGACCAGAATCCCTTCAACATTGTGCATAATGCTGAGGTTGAGACATAGTTGGTGTTTGTGGGGGAGTTTATGTGCAGGGAGAGTTTGAGTGAGGAGAGGAGAATAGAGAAGTTAGAAAATTGGGGTGAAGGCTGAAAACACTGACGATAAGGAGTCACTCGCTGCAAAGGCTGAGTGAAGAAAATATGGAGATTTCACTGGGTTGGTTTGGGAAGTTGGTATAGATGATAAGGCTTTTGAAGGAGAGGTGGTAAAAAGTAAGTTGCTAGCTCAAGGAGAAGGAGTTGGAGGAGTATGGGGTCAGCTGAGTTGACAGCCATGCTGCCAAGATGGCATTTGGATGGGGTACATGGTGAAGCCTAGAGCCAGGAGGAGTGGCATTAGTGAGAGGGAAGAAGTCACCAACAGTGAGCCAGGTTTTCGTCATCCTCAGTTATGGATAGCAAAGGCCTTGTTTAAGAGGGAGCAGACATTTTTAAAGGTGATTTGTAGTCGACCTGCAGTTGTAGAGAACCATCCAGGAAGTTCAGTGGAAGGGATGGGCAATGGAAAGAGGGACTGGATCAATGTTGGAATAGTTTATCCCAGAGAGCTGGGTGTGTCGAGAGAGGGCGATGAGGTAGTTGGCTTGCTGCTTAGGGAGAGTCGGTGGCAGAGGATGCCTAAATTGTTGAAAGGGGACTTGAGCATGGGACGGTGACACAAGAGGAGATAGGTGGGAAGTAGCTGTGAGTTGGTTGGGGATGTAGAAGCGTATGTTGTGGGTTAGGTGGTGGTGGGGAAGGGTAAGTGTCTGAGACTGGAAGGAAGGTGGAAAAGAAGAAATGACAAGGGGACAGAGTGGGATAGAGACAGAGAGATTGGAGAGCATGAATCCAACTCAGCAGCTGATGCGTGTATGTAACGAACACAGACATAACTTCATTTTACATTAGCAGGTCTTAGAAAATCTACATACGACTAGCGCTTCAAAAGTACTTAATTGGCTATAAAATGCTTTGGGATGTCCTGAGATCATGAAATATGCCATATAACTTCTTTCTTTCTCTTTAGGGCCTGACATGGTGGTAAAGTCCAGGACCTGCCTCACTAACCTGATCATTGTGGGTTAACAGTCAAAGGTAGTTTGTCTCTTTGATCTTTGGTCTGCTTGGTAGTTAGGCATAGCATGGCTGTATGATGACTGGTTGTCTGGGGGACGCCTTGGTGTTCTGGGGCTGTGCAGTGGTCAGTGGTCTGGGGCTACATGGCGATTGGAGGCCGAGGCCTGCTTTTTGCTGCAGGGCTGTAGTCCTGTGAACCTGTGTCTCGATGATGGTCCGCAACAGCAGAGCAGCTGGTGGTGAGCTGGCCAAGATTAGATAGCAGGTTCACGGGCTATGTCAGGGTTGTTCAGGTGGTTTCTTCAATATCTTGCTTTACTGCGGTCTGTCCCAACAGAATTGGGTGAAGACTTTAGGTGTGCTGATTGAAAATTGTGACACATTCCTGTGCACGTGATACTGTCATATGGAAAGGACCTGTTGCACAGTTCTATTTTATTATAGAATTTTCCCCCCTCCCTCCATGCATCTGAAGATTGTATGACTTTACTGCAAATTATATCAGTAGCTGTTTTAATCCTTAGTACACAGTATTCATCTTGTGACCAGTAGGTTGGTTGAATGATGACAGGAAGGATGTGATTGCACTAGAGAGGGTACAGAGGAGATTTACGAGGATGTTGCCAGGGCTGGAGAATTTTAACTATGAGGAAAGATTGGATAGGCTGGGGTTGTTTTCTTTGGAACAGAGGTGGCTGCGGGGAGATTTAATTGAGGTGTATAAAATTATGAGGGGCCGAGATAGAGTGGATCGGAAGGACCTATTTCCCTTAGCAGAGAAGTCAATAACCAGGGGGCATAGATTTAAAGTGAAGGATTAGAGGGGAGTCGAGGAGAAACTTTTTCACCCAGAGGGTGGTGGGGGTCTGGAACTCACTGCCTGAAATGATGTTAGAGGCAGAAACCCTCATCACATTTAAAAAGTATTTGGATATGCACCTAAAGTGCCATAACCTATAAGGCTACAGACCAAGTGCTGGAAAGTGGGATTAGGCTTGGTGGCTCATTTTCGGCCGGTGCGGACACGATGGGCCGAATGGCCTTCTGTGCCGTACATTTTCTATGATTCTATGGCAGGGTGTAATCCTGCAGTTTTACCATGCTTTTAGTGGATTTGATGACACCGCTGCTCAATAATTTGGTCCACAGCATGTATGCAATTGAGGATAAGTGGCTATAATCGGGAAAGAACTGTAATAAATGGCAAATCAGTTTATTGTACTCTTGTCATATCAAATCAAACTCAGGTCAGCAGTATAGATGGGCACTGACCTTATCCTCATCTGTTCCAGAAAGTCAGTGCTAATTATTAACAAAATTCGGGTGGTTGAAGTTGCCAAGGCCAAAAGCTTACATATTTTTAAATGAAAAATGATTCATATCCTGTCAGATATACAATACTTTAAGTTTAAAGTAGGGAGAAACTCATTGGCATCGATAATATGTTCCATGACTAAACTTCTGCTTTAGGAGCAAAACAAATTTAATTACCAGTTCATTTTTATTGTAAATGTCAGTTGGCAGTGAATGAAAGGGGCAAGGGGCGGGACACGTCACTGCAGTTATTTGTGTAAGTATATATTCTGAGAGTGGGGATGACAACACGCAGTAAATCGCATGGCTATCAGATAAATGTCCTTTATTCAACGCATATATTTTGCTGTTAAATTGAATCTGTGTAATCAG
This sequence comes from Heptranchias perlo, assembly GCF_035084215.1. Lineage (NCBI taxonomy): Eukaryota > Metazoa > Chordata > Chondrichthyes > Hexanchiformes > Hexanchidae > Heptranchias > Heptranchias perlo. The sequence continues at coordinate 4,766,695 of NC_090355.1, forward strand.
CTGGGCTAGTTTGAAGTGCTGTGTGCACCTCCCAAGTTTTGCTGGCTTGCTTCTAGGGACGGAAATTAGCATTTCTTCAAGTCATTCAGAATAGACAGAAGTCCCCAAAAAGTTTTATTTTTTGTTTCTTATTATTTCCCCTCCTCCTCCTCTTCTCCGCCCCCTCCCCCAACCCACGTATTATGTGCCCCAGTCTCCAACCGTACTTGGCAACCCTGAAATCTGTTCTGTTCTTGCACCAATGACAGATTCAAGTTTGCACTGGGCACCTGTCTTCCCAAATAAGGTACCTAGGTCCTGTGGATTGGCAAATAGCATCCACTGATTTCAATGGACGGGAAATGACAGGCAGTGTGCCTGCGACTTTCGGATCTGTGCTTGTGGCAGGCGAGACACTTCGCCTACGGGCAAGGGTTCTGAACAATCTGCCCTGGCATATATTCTTAATACTTATGCTGAAATTCAGAAATAGATTTGTGGGTGATTCCATCCAACATTGTACACTCTTCATAATTGAATTAAGTTATAACAGATTTTGCAAACTACACCACAAGACTTCTTGAGTACAGCAGTTCCTTTGAAAGGCGTATATTGTTGAAAATTGAAGCCCAAGGAATCCTTGGTTCTAAGTAATTTCCCTCCCCCCAATTTACAGGAGCCATTATCTTTCTTGCTTGTCCAGTGCGAAGATATTCAGATTTTCGCACCAAAGGTCATATGTCAAAAAGACGGAGTTTGGACGCTCATCTCTTTGCCTCACTGTTTACCTGGGTACACGAACAGCTGGATCATTGAACTTGTCCTCATTGAATCAGGTAGTGCTAGGAATCAAGATTTGTAACAAATAGGCATCAGAGAAGCCCACCATGACCACTAGGGGATGCTATTGCCTTATCATTGCTGATTTCAAAGCCATTCTGCGGAATGGTCCCATGTGGGGTAATATTCCTGCCCAATTACTGCTGATTGGACTATGTTACTACTGACGGTAATCCAATACTTTACAGTAATTACTACTCCATAAGGAATATTTTTAAGAGGGAAGCCAACAGCTGCTTGAACATTTTAAAAATACTTTAGCAGCAATTTTCCTTTATTCATTTGTATAAAAACAAATTAGCAATTATATCTCTGCACCACAATTACTTTGGAAATCTGAGTCATTGGGAGAAGCGCTCCCCCGTGTGTTAAGTATATCTGTTTATAATGGGTGAATTAGTATTTTGATTCGCAACGCAGTGCCCTAATGTTACACCAAGATCTTTAGCCTCATAAAGACGTCTTCATATTTTGAATGATTTTGTAATTAGGAGCTAATTAATTCATGAGTTTTTGTACAAAGTTGTGTTTTGCACCATAATTTTTTATGGCAAACTGCACTTGACAGTTTAATATACTGTAATTTGCAAATTGCACCTTTTCAGACTTGACTGAGGTCTTGTGATATTTATCTAACACAAGGCTGTATCCGTTCAAGGTACATCATCCAACATAAATCATCTGTAAAAAGTAAATTATATAGAATTAAAGAATTATTAGGTAATTTATTTAATAATTAATATGAGATTAAAAAAGATGACATGGCTCTATATAGTGCAGAGAAGATATTTACTAAGGTGATACCAGGGATGAGAGGCTTTAGTTATGAATTATGAGGGATGAGAGAATTTTAGGGGGGTGGGGGGTGAATTTTTGCAGGTGATCTCCCCCTCATCTGAAGTAACTTTGGCATTAGAGCAGAGAAGGTTGTGAGGAGATTTTATAGAAGTGTTTAAAATCGTGACGGGTTTAAATAAAGTAAATAAAGAGAAACTGTTTCCGTTGGCGGAAGGTCGAGAACCAGAGGGCTCAGATTTAAGGTCATTGGCAAAAGAACCAATGGCGACGTGAGGAAAAACTTTTTTATGCAGCCAGTAGTTATGATCTGGATTGTGCTGCCTGAAAGGGTGGTGGGAGCAGATTCAATCATGGCTTTCAAAAGGAATTGGATAAATATTTGAAGACAAAAAATGTGCAGGGCTACAGGGAAAGAGTGGGGGAATGGGACTAACTGGATTGCCGACACAGGCTCGATGGGCTGAATGGCCTCCTTCTGTGCTGCAATGATTCTATAAGAGCCTACAGAAATACTGGGTAAACATATCAGCCCAGAATTTGCTGGAGTGGGGCATCTTGCGTGGTGCCCCATTTGTTAGATTTTTTTTTCCTCACCCTTCACCTCAAAATCTTTTTGCGCTGTAACGTACAGGAAGTCTGAGCTGATAACGGCATCAAAAGGGCATCTGCGGACCTGCTGAACGACGGGACCAACAGTCTGTCACCTTAACCAATGAAATTTAAGGATATAGAAAGAAACAGGAATGATGGAGAAGGAAATAGGTCAAATTAGTTACGGAAAGAGAAATAAAGGGAGGGAAAGAAAGATTGGATTCAGAGAGAGGGGGAAAAAAGAGACAGAAAGGAAAAGTAAGAAAAAAATCTAAAATTTTAAAAACCTCTAAGAACAATTTAATACCTGCAGGAGTGAGACTCCACAGTTTCAATTGTTCTCTTTCTGGGCCGGAGAGGTTGAGTGGCATTGCAGAAACATAAATCTCATCATTAAAAAGGTTTAAATATCAGCCCTAACATTCTATGGTGAGTTTAATTCGTTTTAACAGCGCAAATGCAGCAATTTCTTGAAACTCACGGGGAGGTTGATGGCGAGCTCCCGTTTTTTTGTGAGGCTAACAGCACAAATTGTCCAGCAATTGGGCGATTCTCAACTCACGGGATATCTCTCTTCCCTCGCCACAAATTGATGGGTTATTTACACACTAATAACGGCATGTGCATTAAACTCACTGTTATTTTTCCAGCAAATTCTTGGCCATCAACTCACCCGCTTTTCACCAGATCGGAGAAAGTTAAGAGTAGATCTGGTGGAGCTTTTCAAAACGCTTTGGTTTGATGAAGTAACTAGGAAAGAAAACATTTCCATTGTCAGTAAAGTTAGTAACCAAAGTTCCTTCTGTGATGTTAATTATTTTCGCCTGTTTGATATCGGTTAACATTCTAGGGAGACGATGGAATATACTCACTCTCCTCTTCATCATACTTCTTCTCACTCGATGCAGAGCTTTAGCATACGGATGAATCATCTGTACTGATATAAAAGTATGATTTTATGAGCTTTGACATTGAACTCTGAAAATTGGATGAGGTTTTGTTTCAATTAAAGACTGCTGCCTAAGACTAGACACGTCGGGCATAATTTTAACATAATGGCGGGAACTCAGCGGGGTGAGGGGAGGGGCTAGTTGAATAGTCGTGTGGGAAACCCGGAAAAATTTTCTGTGCGTCGGCTCGAGCAATCGCGACTCATTTGAAGGCCTTTAATGTAACTTCCGGGTTTCGCGTCTCCAAGCTGCGCAGTGGGCGTCCTGTGCACCTGAATGACGAGCTGGGAACTGGAGTATTTAAAGGGCCATTGCGACCATGGATTTTGAGGGAGAAAGGAGGAATTTGCAGATATGGAGCACCAAAGGACTGAGGCAGCACCCCGGTTTAACGACTCTTAGCTTGAGTTGCTACTGGCCGGTGTGAGGAGCATACTGTACCCGGCTGATCGAAGGAAGCGCACTGCCTCTGCCACTAAGAAGGCCTGGCTCGAGGTGGTAGAGGAGCTGAGCAGGAGGAGCACGGTGGCAAGGTCATGGATACAATGCAGAAAGCGCTTTAATGACCTAACCAGATTAGGGTAAGTGAGTACAGTTACTGATTCATCTACATTCAGTGGTATACATTACCCCCCCCCTCCCCCGCCTCACTTTTTTTGCCAAGCTTACTCCATCATATCACTCCTCACACCCACTTAAGTCTCATTATCAACTTACCTTCACTTTCTGTGCACTTCCTCACCTCCCTATTTGTGAACCCACCACTTCCACGCACCCCAATCCTGATCCAATGTGATGAATCTGTCTGATAGTCACCCTCTGATGCATCTCTTTCACACAAAGCAATGCATCCATTGGGTGACCACGTCACCCTCACTCGCTCACACGTCTTTTTTCTCCCCTTGTAGCAGAAGAGAGTGCAAAATGAAGGAGAGGAGTAGGACTGGAGAGGGGCCACCACAAATAGTGCCCCTGATAGAGGTGGAGGAGGAGGCGTTGGATCTCAGCTGCGCGGTTGAATGCCTGGCCGTCGGAGATGGTGAGACTGGCAACTCACAAAAGGTTGTTGACAGAACTTTAACATCCTTCATGCACATCATGAATTGATGTTATCAATGGTTGACCTGTTGCACATGTTCATTGCAAACTAACTTCTGCGATGATTCTTAATATTGCTTTATGTTCTCTTCCAGGGCTTTCAAGGATTGATGATGAAGCACACGCCATGGAAGAGGGCAATCCCTCAGGGGAGCTCCATTCTTCTGAGGGTACACCATCACATCATATCCAGCCATGCACCACCGCAGATACTTGCACTTTGGTAGGTCCTGTTAGGCAGATACTTGGGTTGTCACCTGGTGATTCACCACACACAAGTGAGCATGAGCAGACACTGGTGGCAGGGCCAGCTGTGGAGAGTCCGCATTGGGGGGGCACACTCCACTCCAAGCTCTGCTCAGCTGGAAGCAGATGCTGAACCCCGGGTCCATCGTTGAGAATGAGAATGATAGAGGTATAGCTGCACCTTGCGAGGTACTGGAAAACATGCCATGCACACTCTCCACAATAACTGAGAGGATGGAGGATCCACCTCCAGCATTAGTGGAATGGTGGCACAGGTAAGAGTGGGAATGTCTGCGATGGAGAGAATTGCAGCCCCAATTGAGCTTCAAGGACGGCTCACAAATGAGTCCATTCAGGCCATGACAACGGCCATGTGGACTCAGGATGCCAACTTTTCTGCCGCCTTAAACAGGCAGACAGATACTTTAGCTGTGGCCTTAGAATGTGTCACAGATGTGCTCCAAGCTGTTGTCTGGCAGAGTGGTAGGAATCATGTGGCCCTGGCCCAGGAGAGAAATGATGGCGAAAGGGGACATGGAAGTGGGGACTCCTCTCAAAGCGCTCCCACATCTCATCCGTTGCCAGAACCTACAATGCTGCCTTCTCTCCCGATGGCTGAGTCTGCCCTGCACAGGTGCAAGTGGAGCAATCTTTGGCGGTGCCTTCATGGGCTACAAAACCCAGAGGGCGTAGGCCAAGAGCATCTCAGCAGTCAGGGCAGGGACCTGCCACAACCTCTACTGAAGTCACAGGGGATGCACCATGTAGAAGCGGTAGAAAGTGGAAGGCTAAAGTTTTGTAATCACCAAGCATATGCACAAGGGTGTCAGACGCAATGTCATGTTTTTCATTTATATTTGTTTTCTCTCACATGCACATTAAATGTTATAATTGTCACCACTACTGCCACATCTTGTCCATTCTTGAGTCCCTTTAGTTAAAGCGCCCTTCCATGTGCTTTATCATGAACGCCAAGACTTAATGCCACCCATTGGGTCTGTTTACAGTGGGTGTATGCATGGTTGAAGGACTGTTTTGTACAAGCGGAGGTGGGGCCTGGTGTTGGTGGTGGTGGTGGTGGTGGTAGTTGTTCCAGGCGGTCTGAGTTGTTCATTATCTTCATTTTGCAGATCTCCTTATGAGAACCTGCTGGATATGAATGACTCCCTGGCATCACGAGCAACCATGTGCGCTCTGGCTCCGGCGATGAGTTGCCCATCTTCCTGTTCCTCCTCCTCCTCCTCCTCCTTGTCGTCTTCAATGTAGCCGGCAGATGAGGATGCTTCGTGAGCCAGTTGGAGCTCCTCCACTTGTAACTCTCTCTGTTGAGCGATGTTGCGCAGGACGCAACACACAACTATTATTCTGCCCACCCTCGCTGGCGAGTACTGAAGGGATCCCCCAGATCGATCCAGGTACCTGAAGTGTATCTTCAGCATTCCTGTCATTAGTTCAGTGACAGACCTGGTGGTAATGTGACTGTCGTTGTACTGTTGCTGTGCCTCATTGGTAGGGTTTCTTATTGGTGTCATGAGCCATGTCTGCAGAGGGTATCCCTTGTCTCCAAGGAGCCGGCCCTTAAGTCTGTCTTGTGTGTGGAAGAGGGCTGGGATGTTGGACTCATGCAAAATGAAGGAATCATGGCAGCTGCCAGGGAATTTGACACCCACCTGCAGAAACCTCTTCCTGTGGTCGCAAACCAGCTGTGCATTGATGGAGTGATATCCCTTTCAGTTGATGAACAGTCCTGGCTCATGTGCAGGTCCTTTTGATTGCTACATGTGTTCAATCAATTGTGTTCTGCCTCGATGGGAAGCCAGCCAGAGAGTGGAAACCCACTGCCCTCTCAGTCTGGCTGATGTCGTCGATGGGGAAGTTGATCTAGTCGGATACCCTGGCAAACAAGCCATCCGTAACCTGTCGTATACACTTATATGCAGATGATTGAGAACCCCTGGAGATGACACCGGTGGTGCCCTGGAAATAAATTAGAGGTGAAGAAATTGAGGGCAGTGGTTACTTTGAGTGTGACGGGCAATGTGTGGCCACCAGGCCCAGCTAGGAGCAGCTGTGCATGAAGGAGCGTGCAGATGTCTGCGACCACATGGCGACTCAATCTCAGCCTACGTAGGCACTGCTGTTCAGAGAGGTCCAGGAAGCTCGGCCTCTGCCTGTAAGACCCTTTCACGTGGGTTATGCCTCCTGCGGCCTCGGCCCCTCCGTTGGTCCCCTCTCTGCTCTTCTGCGGGTCCTTGTGGCGCACCTCTGTCTTAAGGACCTGCAACTCCCAGAACTGCACGTTGTGCCTTCTGCGGATGGTGATGTGCCTCCTCCTCAGGTGAACTGTAGAATAAATCCATTGCGCCCCCTCCCCCAACCCCCCCCCCCCACAATCCTGATGATGTCAGTTTGAGGTGGTCCAAAATGTAGGTAAATTTGTCTGAACGCAAGAATTCTGAGTGTGAACAAAGAAATCTCAGTCTAAACACAAAGGACTCCCAGCCAAAGGTTTATCTCAGAGACCAGAGTGCCCTGCTGCAAAAACTCACCTTTTTTTCACGTGTCAATCACTGGTTTAAAGGTCCAAATGAGGGCCGGCTGCAACTCGCCTCTGTTTCCATGGCGTGTTTCGGAGGCTGTGGGAGACACGTTCAGGAAAAGTTAAAAATGGTTTGTGTAACTCAATACAAAAGAAGTTAATAGGATTGAGTACTTTAAAGACCTAAATTGGTCCTTTTAAATATAGGCCCGCCCATTTTAAGTGCCGGTGGGACTTTCGGGTGTCAGAAGCGCGTCTGGGTCAAACCCGGAAATGGGTGCGTTGGAGCCGGGATGCGGTCCCGCTCCGAAAATGGGAGTATTTTCATTGCCCACCAGGTCTTGGGGGTTAAAATTTACCCCACCATGTTCGCAAAAACTGCATGTCAATTTTTATGTATAGAGTAATAATATTTTTAAATTATTAACATCACTGAAGGAATGTGTGTTTTTTCTTTAATTTAAAAAAATTCCTGAGGTCTAGATGAATGTGCTTTTTATCAATCAGGTTGAAAAGTTACACCCACATTTCTTTCTGCCAGAGAAAACAACCTTATTGGTGGTGCAGTCTGCCATTGCACTTGGATCTCAGACATTTGTTGTGCTGCCCTCATCCATGGTAGCCCTTTTAGACTGCTTCCTGCTGCTCTCTGTTGCCCTCTTTGTTTTTTGAGTTGCCTTTCCTTTCTGGGCATTTTTCTTGATGCTGTAAGAAAATGTTTTCTGAAGCCCATGATTTCTTGTTCATTTCATTTGCTAAAATCTGAAGCAGCTGCTCCCTGAAATGTAACTTATGCTATAGTAGGATTCAGTTAACAAATCTATCACTAGCATGAAGCCGCTGAGGTTTTATTTATATTTACTATATGTAATAACATAAAGATAAAAGAAAGAACTTGCATTTATATAGCGCCTTTCACAACTTCAAGATGCCCCAAAGCACTTTATAGCCAATGAAATACTTTTAAAGTGTAGTCACTGTTGTGATATAGGAAACGTGGCAGCCAATTTGCACACAGCAAGATCCCGCAAACAGCAATGTCATAATGACCAGATAATCTGTTTTAGTAATGTTGGTTGTATGTAATAACAGTACACCATCAAATAGCAGTTCCTGATACCTTCATTCATGTCTATCTACAGATATGTGGGAGTGGGGCTATGAGCCGGGAGAACAGCAAGTGGGTAGGTCATGGAGCTGGCCTGCTTAAAACTTATCCTGGTCTGCAGTAGCCTCTGAGCTGCAGAGAATGGCAAGGAGCAGGGTCGTGCTTTAGACCGCTGCGAGACGGGGTGGAAGGGATCAGAGTTAAAGCACTAGGGAAGAGAAGAGGGAATTGGAACATTTGTAACTGGCTTTTTTGGAGGGAGGGGAAGGAAGCAAGCGGAACAGAACAGAGTTGGAGCACAGTGGGTGGGCCTCGATGTGGGAGCAGAGCCAGAGCTGGGAGTTTTGCCAATAACCATGCGCAAATCACCTTGTCCTACAGTCTTATACTCAGTTCTTCAAATGGTTGCCACCTTTTGCTGGTTTTTTTGTGATATTGGAACCACCAGCAAATAAATACTTGCAACTACGTTAAGTGCAGGGCGTTTATTTCTCCTGTTAATATGCAGTGTATGAATGTTGGCAGCTTGCACTGGCACAGTGATACCTCTTAGTTGCTTGTGGTTTATTCCAGATGTGTAACACCTAACTTTTTATTCCATCTAAGTGATTCCCTTTTGGACCGAGTAAGGATTTTACTGATGGCCTGCTGAGAGTCTGACCCAATTCTAGTGGCTTTAGACCTCTATGCGGTATACATTGTGAGGCCCCCTGATTCCAGGGAAGCAGGCACTGCATAATTCTGTGCTGGTGTCCCAGATAATGGCTACATTGGAATTTCAAAAAATTCCATTTGGGTCATATAGGGCACAGCACTGTGCATAGGGGCCTGAATGGCAACATGGTACAGACAGTAACCCTCTGGATTCTGGGAAAGCCAGTGGTTCTGTAGAATTGTGTTGTCCTCTCACACGGTTGGTCAGTGGAAAAAGTGAGGAAATTATTGGCATCGCATAATAAGGTATCTTTGGCTTCAAGCAAGCTGGTCGACACGACACATCTCCCCTGCGGTAGTCTAGAAAAAACTAGCGGCATAAAAATTGAGAGCAGTGGTCATCGCTGGCCTTATCGTCCCCATGTTTGTTGTTTTCTTAGTTCCTCTTGAAGTAAAGGGCACAGCTGTCTCTACCCTCGTGCTAAGCCTGAGCCTCAGTCGCTGCCAAGTACCTGTGGATATATGATGGGTGGCATAATAGTGGATGGAGATAATACATATCGGGGCCACTTGTGGTCTCTGGTCACCCTTCTGCACTCCTGCCCATCTTCCTTTCATTTAGCCAAGTGACGGGGGAGCACTGAAAGCAACCCCCATTACGGTGAATTTTCAAACTGCAAAAGCTTACTACCGTTGCTTTCTTATTCCTGACATGTGAGAACCTGTCTGAGTTCTCATGGCCATTTCATACGGACAAGATCATGTATGAAGACAGAAATCTTGTGGGTTCCCCCTTCAGAAGCAATAATCCCCAATTTGCATGCAGAATAAGGCTAACACACTGTACGCTCAAAAGCCCCACAGCAATTTCATGATAACCATTCAGTGCGGCGGGAATCACAAGGACTTTATGCTGACAGCAGTTCGCAGGTTACAGATTGGATGGTACAGTCGATTAAACACTATACTTTTACCTCTGAGATCTGGCTTTGAATCCAGCCCAAACAACAGGAAATGAAATGAAATTCTTCTCCCTCTGCTCACTCTAAGGGACAACAAGCTGTCTCTAGTAGGTCTGAGTCCAGCACGGAACATTTTCCACATCCTGACATTAATTGGAAATCTTATTGAGGATTTATAAGGATAGCTGGTGTGGAGAATGGAAAGTTCACACTGGGTACAGGAGCGGCTTCTTTCTGAGTTTGGATTAAGGCAAATTGTTGGGCGGAGTAGAGGGAACCTTATCCTGCACCTAATCTACAAGCACTCTGTGTGGTGACACAGTGGTGAAAAATGGGAATATGCACCTTTCCTTGGGCAGTGATAGCTGTCACATGGATTAGTGTGAGCATTCAACAAGAAATTTAAAGGAAAGAAAATAGATACTGCATGAGTAAATTTAACTTAAACGTGCGTTCCTCCTATTCATAAAGAGACTAGTTCGACATGAGAATTAGAATTAAGAAATGAGAAAAGAGAACAAAGGAATTGCAGCTTCTACAACAGAACCTATTTGTAGAAAACTTAGATAAAGTGAAAATGCATTCATTAATACTACAGTACTCTTAATGCCACGATTCATAAAAGAAATGAAAGGACTTGCATTTATATAGAGCCTTTCATGACCTCAGGACATCTCAGAGTGCTTTACAACCAAAGTATTTTTGAAGTGTAGTCACTATTGTAAAGTAGCAGCCAATTTGCACACAGCTAGCTCACACAAACAGCAAGAGATAATGACCAGATAATCTGTTTGTGATATTGGTTGATGGTTAAATATTGGCCAGGGCACTGGGGAGAACTCCCCTGCTCCTCTTCGAAATATTGTTGTGGAATCTTTTACATTCACCTGAGAGGGCAGGCGGGGCTTCGGTTTAACATCGCATCCAAAAGACGGCATCTCTGACAGTGCTGCACTCCCTCAGTACTTCACTGGAATGTCAGCTCAGATTATGTGCTCAGGTCTCTGGAGTGCAACTTGAACCCGCAACCTTCTGACTCAGGCAAGAGTGCTACACACTGAGCCACGGCTGACACCTGAACTGCAAGGGAACGGAATGACACTGGGTACTTATTATGAAATTCCTGCGCAGTTATATTGAAGAGCTGAGTGATAATTTTGCATTCTTTACTCCACAACAGGAATGTGCCTCACTTGTCAATGGCAAGCCAGTACCTTCTGTCATAAGCCTTTAATCTCTACTAGGGCACTAACTGAATCTCTTAATTGCACTTTTTGAAAGGTTTAGCTCCAATTCCGTCACAGGGAACGTTTCGGGACTTCAATCCTCTTTTGCAAGGAATGTGTCCAATTTCAGGTATGACTTGCAAGCTGAAGAAGCGGAGAATGAAGCACCTTCTGTGGATTAAAAAGTCATTGAATCAGAGGTCAGGAATGCAGTGCGGTTGAAGCTGAGCTGACTCAAGAGCTGTCACAAAGTGAGCTCACTTCTTTCTCCATTGCGCCAAAACCATCATTCAGCACGGTTCAACCAGCTGTCTTCTGATACTGTGTGTGAAATGTGCACGTGGCAAACAAGATCTTATCCTAATAGGGTCCTGCCCTGCCCTGCCCTGCCAGCACATCATCAGAAATGGATGCCTGCATCAATGTACTGGAATCTTTGACATTTTTGTTTTTCTTCTCATCTTTATACGTCACTGGGCTTGTTACTTGATTATATTTGTTAAATGACCACGATTGAAGTTTACTGTAGAGCTGACACAGTCTAACAATACATAAATTCCCTGCTTGAAATTGCTAAAGCAGTGCCCCATAGGAGATGGCATCTGAAATGAACATTGACGTTAAATATTTGGAATTTGCCTTGCGTCAATGAGTTTAGTCTTGTATTAGCAGAATGTGTCAGCAAATTAGAGGATTATCCAACTCATGTCTCAGAATCCAAAATGGCAAACTTACTTTGCAGATATTACTAACATACTGATGACAAATGCAGCAACAAAATATTAGAAAAAGTGAAGATACTATAAGGAAGATTGGAAAACAGGACAAATATAAAAACTGACCAAAGCCCTATTACACGATAATAGTCAGTGAAGAGTGTGTTACATGGGGGATGACAGGGTTAGGAGAGTGTTATCTAGGTGTACGATAAAGGCTGTCAGAAAGCCAGGAGCATTTACCAAACATGACAGCAGAGAGCTTGGAAAGTATATACTGTTGGATGAACTTGGTGCAAATTCATAGACATAGAAAATAGGAGTTTATGAAGGAAGTTTCCACCAGATGGTACTCCCCATTACTGCAATATAAAAAGAATATAAAAAGTTTTAATGTTGCTTGTTCCATAAGCCATAGTTAGCTTTGTTTGGACTTGTGCTGGGGAACAGACAACGTCTGATGGAAACTAATGAGCTATAATAGCTCCTCACAGTAATACTTAGATAATTGGATGTTCCATTGTGATTTTGTTCAGATGCTGTGCCTAGGTAAAGCATTCAGATGCTGCAAACCAGTCCAGTCTTGCGCATTTAGCCTGTATCTTGCACTTGCACTACTGAGAGGAAATGTTATAAAGTTCTCAAGGTTTCTGACTCCCATGATTTTCACAAGATAGATATGGATGAGGAAGGCCACTTGGCCCCACCCTAGCCCATCCAGAAAGAAAGAACCTAGTCCTACCATCACAGCATCAAACTGCTTCTTAAATGATTTAAAGGATATTCGGAATTACCTTTCTTTACTATTTACTATCTTTTATGTCCATAATTTTGCCTCAGTTATATCCATTCAAGGCCGAAGAGCCCAAATTTCTCCAGTCTTTCCTCTTAACTCAATCTTCTGACACAAAGGAGCAGACTTATGTCAATTCTTTGCACAGACTCCAGGGCTTGAATGTCTCCCTCTGTCTTGGTGATGGGAAGTGAGTAAAATACTCAAGGTGTGGTTCTGACCAGACAACACATTGTGAGGCTTGCAGTGTCATATGAACTTTTGGAAAAAGAAAAGGTGAGGAATGACCATTGGGCCCGTCATTGTGCACCCTAGCCATTACATGGTTCAACTTTGTGCTCCATCTTCCCCAATCGCTAGTAATGCTAACGCCTGGGGGAATCATACTTGATTGGTTACTTGCGATCTGTGCTCAGCAACTCTTGGCCAAGCATTATGAGATGCCATAATGACATTTTGACAATTCAAGACTTCCTCCAGTATTGAAGTGACTTCAAGGTCACAGGATTGCAGCTTCCTGGCTTGCATTGCTCCCTCCAGTTTGCACTCTATTTCTGACAAAAAGAAAATTCAGGTTATTTAGAGAGGGCTAACTGTTAGCTCTTAAATTGTTATTGCAAACTTTCATTGAGTGACTCAAAGTACTGTTATCACCCTAGTAAAAGCTGAAGTCACCATAGCACAAGCATTAGTAGAAAATCAGTGGATTTAATACTGAAAAGCTGTTGCAGCCTGCTGGGAAAATAATCCATCCCTCTATCCACAATGATATTAAGCCAGCTTCCTCACACTATGAGGCTCAGTAACTCTTCCTAGCCATTATCCTGCATCTCTCCTGATGTTATTCCAGCTCCATCACAGTGTCAACCTGATTCCTTCTTTTGATGGGATTCTCAGGGCTTTGCATCCTCTGTTGTCCATCAGGTACGCTGACTTCTGTTAAAGGGCACCCATAAGTGTGTCACAAACTTTATACGCATGGAAGGAGAGAAAACCAAAGAGCCATGCATCATTTTCATCACAATGACATCAAGCCCAAGTGATACAATGATAGATTTCAACATGATTTCAGTATCAACACTCACTATGTATCTGTATTAAAAGTGCACGGGATGTGCACTTCCTATCCAAAAGCCTTCCTGTTGTCATGATCTTTAGTCACGTTTGACTGTCATCGTTGACCATTGTAAATTGCAATGTTAATTTTACTATGTCAACTGTTATGATGTAGTTGCAGGCTCTGGCCACTAGGTGGTGACGTGGAGCAAATTTCTAAATCCTCTCACTCAACTCTGTCATCATCTGGTATGTAAAAAAAATATTTGCTAACTGACCTAGGGCAATGTCACGGACAATTTAACCTGAGAATGGGAGTGTGTATGTCTATGTGTATACATGTATCCTAAAAATTTATAGAAAAATCTTGTGCTTATCTAGGGGAGGGTCTCAAGAACTTGCTCAGTACCGGGCTTTAGTGGTCGGCTGGACAACAGTACGGGGACCGAGAGCTGCATGTAGCCAGTCAGAGGATCGAAAGTCGTGCCCTTTCCTCTCAGCACCCTGCCAAGTGCGGTTAGAGCGGGTGACCTTCCTGGGGCTGAGGCAGTGAGGAAGCGGATCTAAGGATATAACGCCATGGCCGGTCGCGCTATTGTAGAGTGGTGGGTTAAAATGAAACCTTATGCTCTTGCTTATCGGGAGTTGTGGCCTAGTATAGCTATCACGGCCGCCTTGTTCTACAAGGTGTCATATGGAGGTAAAAAGGCAGTAAAAGACAAATCTTCCAGTCAAGGACATCATTGATACCAACACTGAGGTACATGGACTTGTGCTAAAATCATGTGAACCACCACTGAATGGGTTACAGAAGAATATCATCTGGAAGCATACTGTGTATTTTGTACAAACTTGTGATGTACTGCTGCATGTTTATGAAATGATAGCAATAAAATCTTGCTTTGGAAATGCAAAAAAAAAAAAAAACCCTGCCAAGTGCCTACTTTCTGCTGGCAATTCCCCTGATGTAATGGAGATCCCATTAAAGGTGCTTCCTTCCAAGCAAGGAAGTCATTCTAAACCTTTTATAAATCACTGGTTAGGACTCAGCTGGAGTATTGTGTCCAATTCTGGGCACCACACTTTAGGAAGGATGTCAAGGCCTTTGAGAGGGTGCACTAGTATGGTACCAGGGATGAGGGACTTCAGTTATGTGAAGAGACTGGAGAAGCTGAGGGTTGTTCTCCTTAGAGCAGAGAAGGTTAAGAGGAGATTTAATAGAAGTGTTCAAAATAATGACCGGTTTTGATAGAGTAAATAAGGAGAAACTATTTCCAGTGGCAGAAGGATCGGTAACTAGAGGACACAGATTTAAGGTAATTGGCAAAAAAAACCAGAGGCAACATGAGGAAATTGTTTTTTACACAATGAGTTGTTATGATCTGGGATGCACTGCCTGAAAGGGTGGTGGAAGCAGATTCAATAGTAAATTTCAAAAGGGAATTGGATAAATGCTTAAAAAGGAAAAATTTGCAGTGCTGTGGGAAAGAGCAGGAGACTGGGACTAACTGGATTGCTCTTTCAAAGAGCCGGCACGGGCTCGATGGGCTGCATGGCCTCCTGTGCTGTAACCATTCTATGATTCTATGTAATTCTAGTGTTAATTATTGGTGGTATTAAGATCAATGTAATTCTAGTGTTAATTCTGGGGAAAAATTTGCAGGGCTATGGGGAAAGAGCAGGGGGGAGTGGGACTAATTGGATAGCTCTTTCAAAGAGCCGGCACAGGCATGATGGGCCGAATGGCCTCCTTCTGTGCTGTATCATTCTATGATCCTATGAAACAAGGTTAATTATTTGCAATTTTTGGATTTTTTTTGTTTGAAGAGTCCTGCTGATGATAAACCATCTATAAATTTAGCTTTCCTACCTTCATGAATAAGTACCGACGAAACCCTCTTGGTTTGCTTCCCAAGACACTTATCTTCTGGCTCAATCTTGTTGAAATCTATCATTGTATCACTTGGGCCTGATGTTGCCGTGATGAAAATGATGCATGGCTCTTTTGTTTTTTTTTCTCCCCCTCCAAACATAAAAAGAATTTATTTATTCTTAAAGTACCGGGTTACTCAAGGGGGGCAGTTGATTGAAACCTGGTAACAGAATCAGCATCACGATCAGTAACAGCGTGATTCATGGGACTTCTGCTTACAGCCTGCAGCATTGCCAGCTATCTTGACATCTAAACCAAACAGCATCTTTTTAAAACCTTTATTGTTAGTTTTTTTTTGGCAATCCTGGTTGATTTTTGAAGAATAAAGCATTTTATCAAAAAATCATATAGACTATTTTTCGAAATCTGTTCCAAAAATTAGTGTGAGCAAAGCAGGCATGACTGAAAAGCAGAATGGGACGTTGGATGTTTCATTCGGGCGTGCCCCCATATCCTGACCTGGATTTTGTTGTAGACGATGCAGTTTTTTCTCCCGATAATTTTCTTGCACATGTTTGGATGCTTTTCATGTACATCCCTGCCTGTGTGTATGAACAGGAACAAACCAAGAAAAACATGGCGCAATTAAGTTCCTTTCATATATTTTGCCAAAATCTCGGTAGTTCCTGAATCCTTCATTGGCCTGTGATGTCATTGGAGCGTTCCACATTTCTCTTGACATATCAGGTTGCCATTTTAAAATTAGGTAGTAATCCAGGAGAGTCCTAATTCCCAGCGACAGTACATCCTTCCGTCCTATTTCCATTTGGCAAAAGTTTTTTTCCTGTAAACTACAAGAATCCCAGTAGATATGAATTTGTGTGGCTGTATGTGAGGAGGATAATGACATTATGTACATGGCACTGCAGTTGGGGAAGTTGGGAGCGGGAGGACCATGACTTAACCATGTTTTCACTGCATAACCATGGGAACAATACGTTGATGGTGACTCCGGATCAGATGCTGGTTACGTCATGTTCTGTTGAATTTTTGTTTTAAAAAAAGAAAGAGTTGCATTTATATAGTGCCTTTCACGATCTCAGGCGATCCCAAAGTGCTTCACAGCTAATGAAGTACTTTTGAAGTGCTTGTAATACTCTTGTAATGTAGGAACCACGGCAGCCAATTTGTGCACAGCAAGATCCCACAAACAGCAATGAGATAAATGATCAGATAACCTGTTTTTTTAGTGAAGTTGGTTGAGGGATAAATATTGGCCAGGACAACGGGTGAACTCCCCGGCTCTTCTTCAAAATAATGCCATGGAAACTTGTACATCCACCTGAGAGGGCAGACGGGGCCTCAGTTTAACGTCTCATCCGAAAGATGGCACCTCCGACAGTGCAGCACTCCCTCAGTACTGCACTGGAAATGTCAGCCTAGATTATGTGGTCAAGTCTCAGGAGTGGGACTTACGATTCAAAGGTGAGAGTGCAACCACTGAACCAAGGCTGATTCCTTGTTAGGTGCTGTGTTGCTGATCCCACAAACACTGACTAGGTCAGCCCTGGTGGATACCGGTGAGCACAATCGTGGCATGACTGCCAAGGCTGACACCTATTTAAACATAGTATATAATTTTTTAAAAATTGTATGCTATATTTTTGAACAAATTGTCATGGATAAAGCCACAGCATTTTCCTGGAGAGTTCCTTAAGCAGTTCAAATCTGACATCCACTAGATGGCATTCGTGCATCATTGTTTCATTAAAGCTATGATGCCAGAAAGGGTTGTGCCCACCTTGTGGTAATATTCAAGGTGTTCATGAACCTCTCTTTTTCTGTAGAGTCTGAAGTTGACTGCTATCTGTGATCTCTTCTCCCTGCCCCCCACTGACCCATTGCTCAGGTGTTCGACAGGGACGATGAGCAGAATCCAAATTTAAGATGACTTAGCAATTTTTTCATTTTAAGTAATAAAAACAAGGTTAAAACTCTGAGTTGTGCTGCTACACACACCTTATACTTGCACCACGTCCCATTCTCCCATCACCACTGTGCTTGCTGACCTGCATTGATCAGCGATCCAATATCGGTCCAGTAACGCCTTGATATTAAAATTTTCATCCGTGTGTTCAAATCCTTCCATGGCCTTGCCCCTCTCTAACTCTGTAACCTCCTTTGGCCCTACAACCCCCTACAAACCCTGCGTTTCTCCAATTCTGGCCTCTTGTGCACCTCTGATTTACCTCGCCCCACCATTGACAGCCGTGCCTTCAGTTGCCTAGGCACTAAGCTCTGGAATTCCCTCCCTAAACCTTTCCTCCTTTAAGATACTCCTTAAAACCTATCTCTTTGACCAAGCTTTTGCTCACCAGTCCTAATATCTCTTTATGTGGCTTGGTGTCAAATTTTGTTTGATAATTGCTCCTGTGAAGCGCCTTGGGACATTTTATTACATTAAAGGCACTATATAAATGCAAGTTGTTGTTGATGTTGAGGCATATGGCATTTGCTTGCCACGATTATACAGGTTTGTGGCACTAAAGATCACGGGTAGTGACTTGTGCAAGATTGTTTCCAAATTATGTTTTTCTTTGAATAAATTTCGTACACTGGTTTATAGATGGATGATGCTATCTTGGTATCATGACATTCTCAGAGGAATACATTTGCTATAATGGAGTTGAAATCGTATGAAATATTTTGTAGGAAATTCCCCTGTTTACTATTTAAATGACAACCTTAATGCATTTGTCACTGCCACCACGCACCATGATTTCAAACCAAATGAGTCCGACAGTACAATTGTGCATATTGTTAGAGTAGGTTTCCACGCTTAAGGATCGGGGGTGGGGGGTGGGGGTGCGGGGTGGGGGAGGATATTCTCCACCTGGAACTGGGAAAGTACCACGCAGTCTGGACCCCCTTCCTGGCCTGAACCAGCTTCCCTCACCCAAATTTACAAAAGGGAGCCGACAGCTGGCACAGGCGGGAAGATGGAATGTGCACTACCACCTGCACCTAGCATTATAACAATAGTGACCTGACACAAGAGCCCCAGGAAAGGAAGGATACCCTCTGATCATCGCTGCCTGTGATCACCCCAATTTTGATGTTCTTGTGTTACTTGTGAAGATTTTTACAGTATCTTCATATGGCTGAGTTTCATTGGTGTCTTTTTATATTTCTTTTTTGTTGCCTTTTGAACAAAGGAGAGTGACTTTGTTCTTAGAAAGAAACATAAAAAAACTTACGGCACAGTGGAGGCCATTCAGCCCATCGTGTCTGTGCCAGTTGAAAAAGAGCTACCCAGCCTAATCCCACTTTCCAGCACTTGGTCCTTAGCCTTGTAGGTTGTGGCAATTCAAGTGCACATCCAAGTACTTTTTAAATGTGATGAGGGTTTCTGCCTCTACCACCGTTTCAGGCAGTGAGTTCCAGACCCCCACCACCCTCTGGGTGAAAACATTTTTCCTCAGCTCCCCTCTAATCCTTCTACCAATTACTTTAAATCTATGCCCCCGGGTTATTGACCTCTCTGCTAAGGGAAATAGGTCCTTCCAGTCCACTCTATCTAGGCCCCTCATAATTTTATATACCTCAATTAAATCACCCCTCAGCCTCCTCTGTTCCAACAAAAACAACCCCAGACTGTCCAATCTTTCCTCATAGCTAAAATTCTCCAGTCCTTACAACACCCTCGTAAATCTCCTCTGTACCCTCTCTAGTGCAATCACATCTTTCCTGTAACGTGGTGACCAGAACTGTACACAGTACTCAAGCTGTGGCCTAACTATTGTTTCGTACAGTTCCAGCATAGCTTCCCTGCTCTTATACTCTATTCCTCGGCTAATAAAGGAAAGTATCCTGTATGCCTTCTTAACCACCTTAACTACCTTTCCTGCTACCTTCCGGGATCTGTGGGCATGCACTCCAAGGTCCCTCACTTCCTCTACACCTCTCAGCATCCTCCCATTTATTGTGTATTCCCTTGCCTTGTTTGACCTCCCCAACTTCTGGGTTCTGGATTAAGGGTCCACAATTGAGAAAATGTAATCACATTGCTCCTCTGGTCCACACCCATTTAATAATCCTCCCTAGAAGCATAAATCACAAAGAAGCACAGGAATGTCAGTACACTTTCTCACACAACACGGCTTACAGCACCTCTGTGAGAATTGCATTTGGCTACCTGCAGGCATGTTAACACCTTGGCCCTACCCTTTGGACATACTACATTTTAAATATCATGTCAATCAGTGCAAAAATATCCATTCCACTTAGTGTGAAGATATGATCGGAATGCTCTCCTCTGATGAGAATGTACTGTTAAACCAGATTTTTATTGACGTTATACGTCATTTGTAACTGGCAAAGCTGGAATCAACAGCCCAATCTAACCACATTGTATTTATTGGACAGTTGCTTGTTTTTCACGCAGTAATAAATCTGATCTTGGGTTCTGATTAATCTTGTGTTAAAATGACTGTATTTACATTATGGGTGGTGAAGAGACAGAGAAACAGTATCCTTTTTGTTTTGCTGTATAATTTTTTCCCCCCATGTTCTCCTCTTTTCCTGAGGATGTTAACTCTAAAAAGAAAAGAAAGAAAGACTTGAATTTATATAGCGCCTTTCACTATCTCAGGACATCCCAATGTACTTTACAGTCAATGAAGTACTTTTGAAGTGTAGTCACTGTTGTAATGTAGGAACGGCAGCAGCCACTTTGCACACAGCAAGCTCCCGTAAACAGCAGTCTGATAATGACCAGATAATCAGTTTTACTGGTGTTGGTTGAGGGATAAATGTTGGCCAGGACACCGGGGAGTAATCCTCTGCTCTTCTTCGAAATATTGCCATGGGATCTTTTACGTTCACCTGAGAGGGCAGACCCCGCCTCGGTTTAATGTCTAATCCAACAATAGGCACCTCCGACAGTGTAGCACTCTCTCAGTACTGCCCTGGAGTGTTAGCCTAGATTATGTGCTGGGGCTTGGTTCCATTGGTGCTGGCAGCCTTCCAGTATCTTACCCAAGTGGCTATTATCCGCATGCGAGCTATAATGTCATCAAGATATTTGACCACAAAGGGCATCACAGCCATCCCGGCCTTCATCCAACATCCCCACATGCCCACTTTCCAGCGAAGGTCACTAGATAGAGATCAGGAGCGGGAACCATCGATTTTTTTTTTCCTGCACCCAAGCCCAATTAATGTTATTCATCTTTCTGATTCCCATTGAAGCTGTGTCCCTGGCTACCATATCTTGGAGAAATCACAATAAAAGAGTCTGTACGGTGGTGCGGAACGGTGGACCGGCAATACATGGAACAGCAGAGTGTGACTTCACCTCTGTAATTATACACATTATAATTATAATTCATTATAAACCTGCGACTTCGTCCGCCTAGAAGGACAACAGCAGCAGGTGCATGGACACACCATCACCTCCAAGTTCCCCTCCAAGTCGCACACCCATCCTGACTTGGACATATATCACCGTTCCTTCATCGTCGCTGGGTCAAAATCTTGGAACTTCCTACCTAACAGCATTGTGGGAGTTTCTTCATCACATGGACTGCAGAGGTTCAAGAAGAAGGCTCACTGCCACTTTCTAGGGATGGGTAATAAATGCCGGCCTTGCTAGAGACGCCCATATCCCCAGAATGAATTAAAAAAACACACCTTATAAGCAACGAAAATAATGTTACTGGAAAGAACCCTCAGAAATTTAGTAAAGTAAAATAAACCTCACCAACAGAACAAATCCATTCCAATATGAATGACTTTTCCACTTTCTGTTGGTGACAACCCTTTCATTTTATAGCAACCGCTTTTCGGCCCGGAGATTGGGCCTAAAGGACGGAAATTTTTTAACTGGTGAAGAGTAAATTTAAAACGGATATCAGGAAGAACTTCTTCACTGAAAGAATTACAAAAATAGAATGACTTACTAGGTAACTTTAGGGATGCTTAGCATGAATTTTAATGCTATTTGGGAGAGTTCAGGTACTAATAGGATGAGGTTCGATGGGCTGACTGGCCTTTCCTGGTCTTTTGCCCTTGCTTATGTTCATGCTGCATTTATCATTTTTTTATGCACTGAGATAACTTTTCACAGAGGTAGCATCCCCGATTCTGTGACTGTTCCCATATTTTACAGAAACGTGGTTGAAGTATGGATAGGAGTCTGACTCACTATAGCAGGGCACTTAGAAAATCTCAAAACAATCAGGCAGAGTCAACACAGCTTTGTGAAAGGGAAATCGTGTTTGACTTAATTTATTAGAGTTCTTTGAGGAAGTAACAAGCAACATGGATAAAGGGGATCCTGTGGATGTGGTGTACTTGGATTTCCTGAAGGCTTTTGACAAGGTACCACATCAAAGGCTACAACACAAAATAAGAGCTCATGGTGTAGGGGGTAACATATCAGCATGGATAAAGGATTGGTTAGCTAACAGGAAGCAGAGAGTAGGCATAAATGGGTAATTTTCAGGTTGGCAAGATGTAACGAGTGGAGTGCCTCAGGGATCAGTGCTGGGGCCTCAACTATTTACAATCTATATCAATGACTTGGATGTATGGTTGCTAAATTTGCTGATGACACAAAGGTAGGTAGGAAAGTAAGTTGTGAAGAGGACATAAGGAGTCTGCAAAGGGATATAGATAGGTTAAGCGAGTGGGCAAAAATTTGGCAGATGGAGTATAATGTGGGGAAATGTGAACTTGTCCACTTTGGCAGGAGGAATAGAAAAGCAGTATATTATTTAAATGGAGAGAGATTGCAGAACTCTGAGGTACAGAGGGATCTGGGTGTCCTAGTACATGAATCACAAAAAGTTAGTATGCAGGTACAGCAAGTGATTAGGAAGGCAAATAGAATGTTGTCATTTATTGCAAGGGGAATGGAATATAAAAGTAGAGATGTTTTGCTACAGTTGTACAGGGCATTGGTGAGACCACATCTAGAATACTGTGTGCAGTTTTGGTCTTCTTATTTAAGAAAGGACATAATTGCTTTAGAGGCTGTTCAGAGAAGGTTCACTCGACTGATTCCTGGGATGCAGGGGTTATCTTATGAGGAAAGGTTGGACAAGTTGGGCCTGTATACACTGGAGTTTAGAAGAATGAGAGGTGATCTTGTTGAAACATATAAGATCCTGAGGGGACTTGAAGGGGTAGATGCTGAGAGGATGTTTCCCTTGTGGGAGAGACTAGAACTAGGGGATACAGTTTAAAAATAAGGGGTCTCCCATTTAAGACGGAGATGAGGAGAAATTTTTTCTCTCAGAGGGTCGTAAGTCTGTGGAACTCCCTTCCCCAGAGAGCGGTAGAGGCAGGGTCATTGAATATTTTTAAGGCTGAGTTAGATAGATTCCTGATTAACAAGGGAGTCAAAGGTTATAGTAGGGTTGAGGTCACAATCAGATCAGCCGTGATCTTATCAAATGGCAGAGCAGGCTCGAGGGGCCGAATGGCCTACTCCTGCTCTTAATTCGTATGTTTGTTCACTACTAACAGTGAGGACTGACAAATTTCTTTTAAAAATAAGGCTCGGTTTGTTCAGAGAATGTGGCCAGTTATTTTGTTGCATTGAGGTGGTTGGCAGATCATTTTTCAGAAGGGGGAGAGAGAGCGACAAAGAAATGAGATTGAAAAGACAAAGAACCTAAAAGGTACAGTCGGAGAGATTGAGCAGAGAAGAGAACAATGGCAAAGAGATAGAAACAGTGAGTTGTAAATATTATAGCGTAACCTTGGATTGAAGGCTCTGTTGTATAAACAGGAGTGAGAACAAACCACAAAATAACATGGAAACTGTTTCATTGTTTCCACACTTTTTCTTAGAGCGTTGGTGCTGGTGTGTATGTAGGAAATATACAGGAAAATTAGTCAGCGCAAGGAACAAAAAGAAAGGAAAAGAGTGTTGTTCAGGAAAAGCCTTGTGTTGATGTTGGAGCACTTGCCGCTACGTTGATTTAAACACCGCTTGAGGTTTTCACATCCTCTGGTTGAAAACTACAGGTCTGCCCCAGTACAGGGACGTGTGTCTGTGATGTCTACACAACCAGTGAGACTTATGCAACTTCTTCATTAGATAAGACAACACATGCCATTCAGGCTGGCGTCACCAGCAGTGCCAATCTGTGATCTGCCTCTAGGGAGCATACTTGTACCAGAGTGATGACTGGGAGCAGAGCTGGAATGCAGGTTAACTGTGAATTGGCTACCAGTCTTGAAATTTAAGTAGCTAACCTACTGATTTGCAGCCCCATATTTTCACTGTCCAAAATGATCAAAACGCCATCAAACAAATAAAAAATTCCCTCATTTAGGTGCGTTTGCAGTTTTTCCCCTCGTGGTGTTACCTTTCCCTATGTCTTCTCTCTTGGACTTCACCCTGCCAAGTGAGTCCTACTTTATAACCAGATGTAGGGTTGCTACCTTTGGTCAAGTTTCAAACTGGATAGAGGGCGGGATAGGGCTATGGTCGGACGTATTCCCGAAGGTTTCATCACATGCTCCCACCTCCAACCGCCCCACCCCGCCCAGTCAAACAGCCTTTTTTTTCCAATTTCCAATATTTCTATAACTAATAAATGAAAGAGTTCAAAGAAAATGAAAAAACACATAATTTTTTAATGCCCCAATGATTTTTCTCCCGGGTGTTGCTCTCAGCAGTGTCTAGGAGATTCATCTTCAATTCCTGGAGACTCCAGGGCAATCCTGGAGGGTTGGCAGCCCTAGATAGGGCTGAGCAGGGTGCAGAACTTTGGCTTGTGAGGATTTGTGAAGATAAAAATCCTCCTAGAGCCTTAATAACAGATGACAATCATAGGATAAAGAAATGAGAGGGGAAAAATGGATTTCTGCTTCGAAAGACCAACTTTTGGCGTTGGGTCCACATTAGAGATTTCTAGAAAGCACGTTTGAGAATTGGACTTTTTTTTTTATTCGTTCATGGGATGTGGGCATCGCTGGCAAGGCCAGCATTTATTGCCCATCCCTAATTGCCCTTGAAAAGGTGGTGGTGAGCCGCCTTCTTGAACCACTGCAGTCCGTGTGGTGAAGGTTCTCCCACAGTGCTGTTAGGTAGGGAGTTCCAGGATTTTGACTCAGCGACGATGAAGGAACAGCGATATATTTCCAAGTCGGGATGGTGTGTGGCTTGGAGAGGAACGTGCAGGTGGTGTTGTTCCTATGTGCCTGCTGCCCTTGTCCTTCTAGGTGGTAGAGGTCACAGGTTTGGGAGGTGCTGTTGAAGAAGCCTTGGCGAGTTGCTGCAGTGCATCCTGTAGATAGTACACACTGCAGCCACTGTGCCGGTGGTGAAGGGAGTGAATGTTTAGGGTGGTGGATGGGGTGCCAATCAAGTAGGCTGCTTTGTCCTAGATGGTGTTGAGCTTCTTGAGTGTTGTTGGAGCTGCACTCATCCAGGCAAGTGGCGAGTATTCCATCCTGACTTGTGCCTTGTAGATGGTGGAAAGGCTTTGGGGAGTCAGGAGGTGAGTCACTTGCCGCAGAATACCCAGCCTCTGACCTGCTCTTGTAGCCACAGTATTTATATGGCTGGTGCAGTTAAGTTTCTGGTCAATGGTGACCCCCAGAATGTGGGGGATTCGGCGATGGTAATGCCATTGAATGTCAAGAGGAGGTGGTTAGACTCTCTCTTGTTGGAGATGGTCATTGCCTGGCACTTGCCTGGCACGAATGACCGCTCCAAAGCTGGATGGGTGGCAGCCTTAACCGGGCTGCAGAAGATATGCGAGAGTGTCCTGGAGTGTCCAGCTCTCCCTCCCCGTGCCACCCACTTGCTGCCTGACTGCGACAACGCAGCTGGGATTAGTAACTTTACATTTGAGGAAATTGCTATGAACTCACATCCCACCACTGTATGACAATGTTAGGGAACTCCAACATACAACGTACCACCACACTGTGCTGCTTTAGTGCGCTGAGGTGGAAGGAGAAATTGGCACACAGGACTGTAGAGTAACAGTGGGATGTTTTTATTTTAAAAAAAGAGATTGCCAAGGCACCGAATAAGTATATTCCATTAAAACATAAGGGGGGTGAAATCCATATTCGGCAGGAGGGTAAAATGGGCAAAAGCGAATCGGCCGCCCATGTTACACTCCGCACGTAGTGTAAAATGGGCTGCCGACTCGCTATCGTCCGCTTTGCGCTCCCGCCAAGACCAATGTCACCCCCATTGAGTTTAAGATAGGGCATGGATAAGTTAAAGAGGCTAGAAGCCAATTAAAATTAATTGAGGACCATAAGAATAATAATGAAAAAAAAAAGTAGTACTTTTTGAAATGTAGTCACTATTGCAATGTAGGAAACACGGCAGCCAATTCACACACAGCAAGGTCCCACAAACAGCAATGTGGTAATGATGAGAAAATCTGTTTTTAGTGATGTTGGTTGAGGAATAAATATCAGCCAGGAAAAACACCACTGCTCTCTTAAATAGTGCTGTAGGATCTTTTACATCCAATTGAGAGGGCCTCAGTTTAATATCTCACCTGAAAGACAGCACCTCTGACAGTACAGGATTGTCAATCTGTAGAAAATGATCAAAAAGTGGTGGAGTTATTTAATAAGTACTTTGTATTGCTCTTTACTAAAGAGGAGGATGTGAATCCTGAAGTGTTTGAGAATGTGATGAACAATATTATGAAGGATAAGAGGAAAATTCTAGATCATACTTAGGCCAAGGGAAGATAAAGCACCAGCTCTCAACGTGATGCAGCCTGGGATCCTGAGGGAGACGAAGGAGGAGATCACAGAGGCTTGAGAAATTATATTTCAGGGCTCTACTAAGTGTGGATCTGTGCCAGGGACTGGAGTGGTCAATGTAGTACCCTTTTTTAAAAAGGGAGACAGAGCTTATCTGGGTAATTACAGACCAGTTAGCTTAATATCTACGGTAGGGAAAATTTTAGAGCTTTTAATTAAGGATGAAATTACCACGTATCTGACAAAGAGAAAATAGAAGTAGCCAGCATGGATTTCAAAAGGGTCAGTTGTGCTTTACAAACTTCTTAGCATTCTTTGAGGAGGTAACATGCAGATGGAGACAATGCAGTGGATGTCGTGTACATGGACTTTAGGAAAGCTTTGGACACAGGAGATTATAAAACCCGGTATGGATTTAGGGGGAGATTATTAAATGTGAGGTGATGCATTTTGGTAAAATGATATGCTAAATGGAAAGTGTTTTGCCTAGAGGCTAAACAATAAGAAATTCATTAGCTTGCCTAGTTATCAGAAAACACCTCACACCCATTTTGTTGGAAAGTCCTTTGATCCCTATCAGACTATGAAGAGAGAGTGAAAAAGAGACATGGACAAACAAGAAGGTAGGCTCTTTTGAGACAGGAAGGCTGTGAGGGCAGTCAGGTTGGTTAGAGAAAGCTGTGAGGACTTCTCTCCTATACGATGTTCTATAAAACCTACCTCTTTGACTAAGCTTTTAGTCACCTGTCCTACTATCTCCTTCTTTAGCTCGTGGTGTCAATATTTGTCTGATTATGCTACTGTGAAGTGCCTTGGGATGTTTTACTATGTTAAAGGCACTATATAAATGCAAGTTGTTGTTGGAGGTTAGAAATTCTAGAGGACAGTTAGATGCTGTCCTTGTGTAAGTCAAGTAAGATGATCTACTGATGTGGAGTGGCATGGTGTGTTCTTTATTCTTCACTAGTACATGAAGATAAGTTGTACAGATTGAATTAAGTGAGCCTGATCATAACTGCAGTTCTCTATGTTCACCTGAGGTGAAATAAAACAGTTAAATGATTTGTATCAGGTCTGGTCTCACTAAATGTTTGCTCGGTCCGCCTTTGGAGAGATTGAAGAAGCACATGTGCAAAAGATGCAAATATCTGTCTCAGGCCACAAGGGGCACTATAGTTATACTCCGGTCAGGCTACGATACAAGCAGGTACAGGTAGGTGTGAGTCAACTCCCGTGAAAGCAAGATGTTCAGACCACTTATGGGATCGCTTAATATAGAAACATACAAAATAGGAGCAGGAGTAGGCCATTCAGCCCTTCGAGCCTGCTCCTCCATTCAATATAATCATGGCTGATCCTCTATCTCAATTCCCGCTCTCTCCCCATACCCATTGATGCCTTCTGTGTGTAGAAATCTATCTTCTTAAATATATTCAGTGACTTGGCCTCCACTGCCTTCTGTGGTAGTGAATTCCACAGGTTCACCACCCTCTGAGTGAAGAAATTTCTCCTCATCTCAGTCCTAAATGTCCTACCCCGTATCCTGAGACTGTGACCCCTCGTTCTAGACCTCCCAGCCAGGGGAAACATCCTCCCTGCATCTAGTCTGCCTAGCCCTGTCAGAATTTTATACGTTTCAATGAGATCCCCTGTCATTCTTCTAAACTCGAGTGAATACAGGCCTAATCGACCCAATCTCTCCTCATACGACAGTCCTGCCATCCCAGGAATTAGTCTGGAGAACCTTCGCTGCACTCCCTCTATGGCAAGTATATCCTTTCTTAGGTAAGGAGACCAAAACTGTACACAATACTCCAGGTGTGGTCTCACCAAGGCCCTGTATAACTGCAGTAAGACATCCTTGCTCCTGTACTCAAATCCACCTACAATGAAGGCCAACATACCATTTGCCTTCCTAACTGCCTGCTGCACCTGCATGTTTGCTTTCAGTGACTTGTGTACAAGAACACTCAGGTCCCTTTGTACATCAACATTTCCCAATCTATCAAATAATACTCTGCCTTTCTGTTTTTCCTTCCGAAGTGGATAACTTCACATTTATCCACGTATTTGCCATGTATTTGCCCACTCACTCAACTTGTCTAAATCACCTTGAAGCCTCTTTGCATCCTCTTCACAACTCACAATCCCACCTAGTTTTGTGTCGTCATCAAACTTGGAAATATTACATTTGGTTCTCTTATCCAAATCATAGATATATATTGTGAATAGCTGGGGCCCAAGCACCGATCCCTGCGGTACCCCACTAGTCACCGCCTGCCATCCCAAAAAAGATCCATTTATTTCTACTCTCTGTTTCCTGTCTGTTAACCAATTTTCAATCCATGCCAGTATATTACCCTCAATCCCATGTGGTTTAATTTTGTACACTAACCTCTTATGTGGGACTTTATCAAAGACCTTCTGAAAATCCAAATACACCACATCCACTGGTTCTCCCTTATCTATTCTACCAGTTACATCCTCAAAAAACTCCAGTAGGTTTGTCAAACACGATTTCCCTTTCATAAATCCATGTTGATTTTGTCTAATCCCATTGATATTTTCTAAGTGCCCTGTTATCACATCTGATACCCCTGTACTTTTGACGGTATCTATGGTAGGTCTGAATTCGTAACAGTTGTGCACTAGAACCATTACTGCTCCCATTTTGTCTCACCCCTCTGCTCAGTATCTTTTATTACCTTCCTTTTGATCTTCTCCATTGATATTTCTTTTTCTTGCTATATTTGCAGCTTGATTA
Source organism: Heptranchias perlo (assembly GCF_035084215.1). Classification (NCBI taxonomy): domain Eukaryota; kingdom Metazoa; phylum Chordata; class Chondrichthyes; order Hexanchiformes; family Hexanchidae; genus Heptranchias; species Heptranchias perlo. Next base: position 4,795,640 of record NC_090355.1, read on the forward strand.
ACTTATCCCAGAATGGAATTTATTAATAATTTTAATAATTTAAACTATTGACTATAACATAATTTACTGAGTCCGGTTCAGTAAATCATCATTTCAATTTTTCATTTATTCTTTACTTTAGATCACATATTTCATTACTTTAGAGTGTTTACTTTAGATCACATATTTCATTACTTTACAGTCTGGTATTTTGGTGATTATGAGACAAGGTTGAAACATCATGGGTGAATAGTGTCACATTAGCATCAGATGGAACACAATGGAAGGAACGACAGTAAAAAAGAAAAACTTGCATTTATAAAGCGCCTTTCACAACCCCAGGACGTCCCAAAGCACTTTACAGCCAATGAAGTACCTCTTGAAGTATGGTCATTGTTGTAATGTGGTAGCATCAACAACTCCAACAGAACATTAGCAACATGTGAGTGACAGATTGTTTCTTTGGACTGACTGTGGATAGCGTCACAGGAGATTGAATGATACTTTTTCATTTTTCAAATATTTATCTACTTCCTTTTCAACAGCTATTATGGACTCTGCTTCGTCAACTATTTTTGGTAAGGAATTCCATGTCCCAACAACCTTCTGTTTAAAAAAAAATTCTTCTAACCTCTCCCTTCATTCTTTTGTGATGATGTTATATTTATGCATTCTAGTTACTCACTCACTGATCAATGGAAATAGATTTCCCCTATTTGCCATATCAACTCCTTCATAACTTTAAGCACCTCTATCACACCTCTTAATCTTTTCTGACCTAACGAAAAGAACCACAATTTCTTTACTCTCTTCTCATAACTAAAGCCTGTCATTGTTTGTACCATCCTAGTGAATCTCTCCTGTACTCTCTGTGTCAGCTGTGGCTCAGTGTTAGCACTCTCACTTCTGAGTCGGAAAGTTGTGGGTACAAGTCCCACTCTAGACACTTGAGGAAATAATCTAAGCTGACACTTCAATGCATTACTGAGGGGTTGTGGCACTATTAGAGGTGCCGTCACTTGGAGGAGAAGGTAAACTGAGGCCCCATCTGCCCTCTCAGGTGGATTTAAAAATTTTTTTATTCGTTCATGGGATGTGGGCGTCGCTGGTGAGGCCGGCATTTATTGCCCATCCCTAATTGCCCTTGAGAAGGTGGTGGTGAGCCGCCTTCTTGAACCGCTGCAGTCCGTCTGGTGAAGGTTCTCCCACAGTGCTGTTAGGAAGGGAGTTCCAGGATTTTGACCCAGCGACGATGAAGAAACGGCGATATATTTCCAAGTCGGGATGGTGTGTGACTTGGAGGGGAACGTGCAGGTGGTGTTGTTCCCATGTACCTGCTGCTCTTGTCCTTCTAGGTGGTAGAGGTCACGGGTTTGGGAGGTGCTGTCGAAGAAGCCTTGGCGAGTTGCTGCAGTGCATCCTGTGGATGGTACACACTGCAGCCACTGTGCGCCGTTGGTGAAGGGAGTGAATGTTTACGGCGGTGGATGGGGTGCCAATCAAGCGGGCAGCTTTGTCCTGGATGGTGTTGAGCTTCTTGAGTGTTTTTGGAGCTGCACTCATCCAGGCAAGTGGAGAGTATTCCATCACACTCCTGACTTGTGCCTTGTAGATGGTGTAAAGGCTTTGGGGAGTCAGGAGGTGAGTCACTTGCCGCAGAATACCCAGCCTCTGACCTGCTTTTGTAGCTACAGTATTTATATGGCTGGTTCAGTTAAGTTTCTGGTCAATGGTGACCCCCAGGATGTTGATGGTGGGTGATTCAGCGATGGTAATGCCATTGAATGTCATGGGGAGGTGGTTAGACTCTCTCTTGTTGGAGATGGTCATTGCCTGGCACTTGTCTGGCGCGAATGTTACTTGCCACTTATCAGCCCAAGCCTGGATGTTGTCCAGGTCTTGCTGCATGCGGGCTCGGACTGCTTCATTATTTAAGGGGTTGCGAATGGAACTGAACGCTGTGCAATCATCAGCGAACATCCCCATTTCTGACCTTATGGTGGAGGAAGGTCATTGATGAAGCAGCTGAAGATGCTTGGGGCTACGACACTGGCCTGAGGAATTCCTGCAGCAATGTCCTGGGGCTGAGATGATTGGCCTCCAACTACCACTACCATCTTCCTTTGTGCTAGGTATGACTCCAGCCACTTGTGAGTTTTCCCCCTGATTCCCATTGACTTCAATCTTACTAGGGCTGCTTGACGCCACACTTGGTCAAATGCTGCCTTGATGTCAAGGGAAGTCTCTCTCACCTCACCTCTGGAATTCAGCTCTTTTGTCCATGTTTGGACCAAGGCTGTAATGAGGTCTGGAGCCGAGTGGTCCTGGCGGAACCCAAACTGAGCATCGGTGAGCAGATTATTGGTGAGTAAGTGCCGCTTGATAGCACTGTCGACGACACCCTCCATCACTTTGCAAATGATTGAGAGTAGACTGATGGGGCGATAATTGGCTGGATTGGATTTGTCCTGCTTTTTGTGGACAGGACATAACTGGGCAATTTTCCACATTGTCGGGTAGATGCCAGTGTTGTAGCAGACTTGGAACAGCTTGGCCAGAGGATTAAAAAAATCCTATGGCACTATTTCGAAGAAGAGCAGGGGAGTTCTCACCAGAGTCCTAGCCAATATTTATCCCACAACCAACATCACTAAAAAGATTATCTGGTCATTAGCTCATTGCTGTTAGTGGGACCTTGCTGTGTGTAAATTGGCTGCCATGTTTCCCAAACTGGAACAGTGACTACAGTTTCATAAAGTGCTTCAAAAAGCGCTCTGCGATGTCCTGAGGTAATGAAAGGTGCTTATATAAATGCAAGTTATTTCTTTCTCTCCATGGCTTTGACATCCTACCTAAATTCAACAACAACTTGTATTTATATAGTGTCTTTAATGTAGTAAAATGTCCCAAGGCGCTTCACAGGAGCGTTATCAAACAAAATTTCACACCAAGCCCAATAAGGAAGTATTAGGACAGATGACCAAAAGCTTGGTCAAAGAAGTAGGTTTTAAGGAGTGTCTTAAAGGAGAGAGAGGTAGAGGGGCTGAGAGGTTTGGGGAGGGAATTCCAGAGCTTAGGGCCTAGACAGCTGAAGGCACGGCCGCCATTGGTGGAGAGATTAAAATCGGAGATGCACAAGAAGCAAGAATTGGAGGAGCGCAGAGATCTCGGAGGGTTGTAGGGTGGAGGAAGTTACAGAGATAGGGAGAGGTGAGGCCATGGAGGGATTAGAATCATAGAATCATAGAAGTTTACAACATGGAAACAGGCCCTTCGGCCCAACATATCCATGTCGCCCAGTTTATACCACTAAGCTAGTCCCAATTGCCTGCACTTGGCCCATATCCCTCTATACCCATCTTACCCATGTAACTGTCCAAATGCTTTTTAAAAGACAAAATTGTACCTGCCTCTACTACTGCCTCTGGCAGCTCGTTCCAGACACTCACCACCCTTTGAGTGAAAAAATTGCCCCTCTGGACCCTTTTGTATCACTCCCCTCTCACCTTAAATCTATGTCCCCTCGTTATAGACTCCCCTACCTTTGGGAAAAGATTTTGACGATCTACCTTATCTATGCCCCTCATTATTTTATAGACTTCTATAAGATCACCCCTAAACCTCCTACTCTCCAGGGAAAAAAGTCTCAGTCTATCCAACCTCTCCCTATAAGTCAAACCATCAAGTCCCGGTAGCATCCTAGTAAATCTTTTCTGCACTCTTTCTAGTTTAATAATATCCTTTCTATAATAGGGTGACCAGAACTGTACACAGTATTCCAAGTGTGGCCTTACTAATGTCTTGTACAACTTCAACAAGACATCCCAACTCCTGTATTCAATGTTCTGACCAATGCAACCAAGCATGCTGAATGCCTTCTTCACCACCCTATCCACCTGTGACTCCACTTTCAAGGAGCTATGAACCTGTACTCCTAGATCTCTTTGTTCTATAACTCTCCCCAACGCCCTACCATTAACGGGGTAGGTCCTGGCCCGATTCGATCTACCAAAATGCATCACCTCACATTTATCTAAATTAAACTCCATCTGCCATTCATCGGCCCACTGGCCCAATTTATCAAGATCCCGTTGCAATCCTAGATAACCTTCTTCACTGTCCACAATGCCACCAATCTTGGTGTCATCTGCAAACTTACTAACCATGCCTCCTAAATTCTCATCCAAATCATTAATATAAATAACAAGTAACAGCGGACCCAGCACCGATCCCTGAGGCACACCGCTGGACACAGGCCTCCAGTTTGAAAAACAACCCTCTACAACCACCCTCTGTCTTCTGTTGTCAATCCAATTTTGTATCCAATTGGCTACCTCACCTTGGATCCCGTGAGATTTAACCTTATGTAACAACCTACCATGCGGTACCTTGTCAAAGGCTTTGCTAAAGTCCATGTAGACCACGTCTACTGCACAGCCCTCATCTATCTTCTTGGTTACCCCTTCAAAAAACTCAATCAAATTCGTGAGACATGATTTTCCACTCACAAAACCATGCTGACTGTTCCTAATCAGTCCCTGCCTCTCCAAATGCCTGTAGATCCTGTCACTCAGAATACCCTCGAACAACTTACCCACTACAGATGTCAGGCTCACCGGTCTGTAGTTCCCAGGCTTTTCTCTGCCGCCCTTCTTAAACAAGGGCACAACATTTGCTACCCTCCAATCTTCAGGCACCTCACCTGTAGCTGTCGATGATTCAAATATCTCTGCTAGGGGACCCGCAATTTCCTCCCTAACCTCCTCAAGGTTATGTACCCTCCTCAAGACATCACTATTTATTTCCCCAAGTTCCCTAACATCCATGCCTTTCTCAACCGTAAATACCGATGTGAAATATTCATTTAGGATCTCACCCATCTCTTGTGGTTCCGCACATCGATGACCTTGTTGATCCTTAAGAGGCCCTACTCTCTCCCTAGTTACTCTTTTGCCCTTTATGTATTTGTAGAAGCTCTTTGGATTCTCCTTTGCCTTATCTGCCAAAGCAATCTCATGTCCCCTTTTTGCCCTCCTGATTTCTCTCTTAACTCTACTCCGGCAATCTCTATACTCTTCAAGGGATCCACTTGATCCCAGCTGCCTATGCATGTCATATGCCTCCTTCTTCTTTTTGACTAGGGCCTCAATCTCCCGAGTCATCCAAGGTTCCCTACTTCTACCAGCCTTGCCCTTCACTTTATAAGGAATGTGCTTACCCTGAACCCTGGTTAACACACGTTTGAAAGCCTCCCACTTACCAGACGTCCCTTTGCCTGCCAACAGACTCTCCCAATCAACTTCTGAAAGTTCCTGTCTAATACCATCAAAATTGGCCTTTCCCCAATTTAGAATTTTAACTTTTGGGCCAGACCTATCATTCTCCATAGCTATCTTAAAACTAATGGAATTATGATCACTGGTCCCAAAGTGATCCCTCACTAACACTTCTGTCACCTGCCCTTCCTTATTTCCCAAGAGGAGGTCAAGTTTTGCCCCCTCTCTAGTCGGGCCATCCACATACTGAATGAGAAATTCCTCCTGAATACACTCAACAAATTTCTCTCCATCCAAGCCCCTAATGCTATGGCTGTCCCAGTCAATGTTGGGAAAGTTAAAGTCCCCTACTATTGAGAATCCCTACGTGGTCAGTTTTCGGTAAAATATTAAAATGCCTATGTGGCAAAGAAGCAGAATGCAAAATGGTTAGAAAGGGTTAATTAGTTAGTAACTGAGATTGATACAAGTGGCCTGGCCCTCCTGCTGGGCCATATGTTTGCTTAGTCAGCAGGCCTGCATTGTCTTATCAATGATAGGTCTTTGATGTGAGTCAAGGACTGGTCTGAATGTCTCCATGTTTATGGCAGATCAATATAGGTAACGAGCTTAGCCAAAGTTGAAAGACATTCCAGGTTGGGAGATAAGGAACAGAAGGAACAGGGAAGAACATTCCAAGTTGGAAAGTGAGGAAGTTATCCCCTTTGATGTCTAACAGCAGCATGATCAGCACATGGACGATTTATGATTGGCCGGAAATAATGTAACCTCGCATGGCAACCTATGCCCGGCTTATGATTGGTGTTGACCCTCGTTAAGTATGTTCCAACCCTATTCATCTGTATAAAAACGTGTGGATTTCTGTATGTTTTTGTTCTTGCTCTGCCAGCATAGAGGGGCTCTATCAGGAGTCCAAATCAATGCTGCAGACTAAGAACCCTGCTATTAAAGATGTGTTGAACTTTAAAATGTATTCGACTTCAGTTATTACTGAACCAGACTGAGGGGAAAGAATCCGGATCGTCACTATTACCACCCTATTTTTCTTGCAGCTGTCTGTAATCTCATTACATATTTGCTCCTCAATTTCCTGTTGACTATTTGGGGGTCTGTAGTACAATCCTATCAAAGTGATCTCTCCCTTCTTATTTTTCAGTTCTACCCATATAGACTCAGTGGGCGAACCCTCGGATATATCCCCTCTCACTACTGCCGTAATGTTCTCCCTAATCAAGAACGCAACTCCCCCTCCTCTCTTACCTCCTGCTCTATCTTTCCTATAGCATCTGTACCCTGGAACATTGAGCTGCCAGTCCTGCCCCTCCCTTAGCCATGTTTAAGTAATAGCTGTAACACTCCAGTCCCATGTACCCATCCATGCCCTGAGTTCATCTGCCTTGCCCATCATACTTCTTGCATTGAAATAAATGCCGTTTAATCTAGACTTCCCTTGGTCTTTGCCCTGCTTTCTCAGACCATCTGTCCGGTCATGTTTTGTACACTCTCCCTTACTGCCTTTTGTTTCTGTCACGACTTTACTTCCCACTGACTTCCTGCATCGGTTCCCATCCCCCTGCCACATTAGTTTAAACCCTCCTCAACAGCACTAGCAAACACTCCCCCTAGGACATTGGTTCCAGTCCTGCCCAGATGCAGACCATCCAATTTGTACTCGTCCCACCTCCCCCAGAACCGGTTCCAATGTCCCAGGAATTTGAATCCCTCCCTCTTGCACCATCTCTCAAGCCACGTATTCATCCTAGCTATCCTGTCATTCCTACTCTGACTAGCCCGTTGCACTGGTAGCAATCCTGAGAAAACAAGGATGAGTATTTTAAAATCGAGGCGTTCCCGGACCGGGAGCCAATGTAGGTCAGCGAGTGCAGGGGTGATGGGAGAACGGGACTTGGTGCGAGTTGGGATACGGGCAGCAGTTTTGGATGAACTCAGGTTTATGAAGAGTGGAAGATGGGAGGCCAGCTAGGAGATTATTGGAATAGTCCAAAGATGGATACAAAATTCTAACTGCAATGATTTGTATAGGTTTAGCATCACCTAAACAGGGTATTGCTGTTCCCCTTGGGAGTATAGAAAATAACAAAAAGTCACATCTCCTTTCCTGAAGCTCACAATAAAACTTCACTTGATAATGCACTTTAACAATGACATGCAACAGGATGTCGTAGACAATGGCTGAGTTCCCAGAAACTGTCTCCAAGGAGACCACCCAGGTATCTCCTCCATTTCAGTAACCTGCATGTAAACATGCAATACAAAGGGGTGGAAGTTTTGCTACAGTTGTATAAAGCTCTGGTTAGACCGCATCTGGAGTGCTGTGTTCAGTTCTGAGTACCGCGCCTCAGGAATGATATATTGGCCCTGGAGGGGGTGCAGCCCAGATTCACCAAATGATACCATGGCTAAAAGACTTAAATTATGAGGACAGGTTGCATAGACTTATATTCCCTTGAGTATAGAAGATTAAGGGGTGATCTGATTGAGGATTAAGATGGTTAAAGGATTTGACAGGGTAGGTACAGAGAAACTATTTCCTCTGGTGGGGGAGTCTAGAACAAGGGGTCATAACCTTGAAATTAGAGCTAGGCCAATCAGGGGGTGATGTCAGGAAGCACTTCTTCACACAAAGGGTAGTGGAAATCTGGAATTCTTTCCCCGAGAAAGCTGTTGAGGCTGGGGGTCGATTGAAAATTTCAAAAATGAGTTTGATAGATTTTTATGAGGAAAGGGTATTAAGGGATATCGACCCAAGGTGAGTAAATGGAGTTAAGGTACTGATCAGTCATGATCTAATTGAATGGCGGAACAGACACGGTGGGGCTGAATGGCCTACTCCTATGTTTCTAAACAACTAACCAGGAAAAATATTTAAATATATATAATATACCTAAAATCCAAGATGGGCCATTGCCCCCCTAAACCTGCTGGAGCAATCCAATTGACACCTAGTGGTGAGTGCCCATGTGAACCCTAACAACCAGGTAATTAGGATTACAATTTAAGTCATAAACATATTAATATCTCCCTGGTACCTACACCATACATATCCGCCCTGAAGTAATGCTGTTTCCTGGATTTTCTGAGTTGTGAAATCTCCACATTCTCTTTACAAGGTCAAAAGATGGCAAGAGGATGGGGATCCCCCACACCGAGTGTTCCCATTTCCTTGGGACCTGCTGTTGGACTGGATGCCATTACGTGAATGAGATGAGACATACTGGCATCCAGATGGCTACCAATTCGGGGGAGGGGGTTCGACCAGGTCAGGGAAGTGCGAAGAGAGGCTGGAATTCTAGTTTGAAAAAAATGTAGATTGATCCCTTTACACAGGTTGCTTTTACAAGATAGTATGGAATCTTGGGGCGGGGGAGGGGTGGCGGTGCGGGGAACTGGGCAGCCAGGCGCTGGATTTTGTGGCTGCAGGAGGCAGGTGGGTGCTGGATATTTGCCCGAAGAGACACAAGAGACTGCCTGTCCCATGCAACTTAAAGAAAGAAATAACTTGCATCCTCAGGATGCCCCAAACCACTTTACAGCCAGTGAAGTACTTTTGAAGTGTAGTCGTTGTTGTAATGTAGGGAAATATGGCAGCCAATCTGCGCACAGCAAGCTCCCACAATGAGCAATGAGATAATGACCAGATAATCTGCTTTTTTAAAAAGTGATGTCGGTTGAGGGATCATTGTTGGCCAGGACACTGTGAGAATCCCCCTGCTCTTCTTCAAATAGTGCCATGAGATCTTTTGCGTTTACTTGAGAGGGCAAGTGGGGTCTCATGTGAAAGATGGCACCTCTAACAGTGCAGCACTCCCTGAGTACTGTACTGAAGTGTCAGCCTGGATTATGTGCTCAAGTCTCTGGAGTGGGACAGGAAGCCATGCCCGTCTGACTCAGAGGTGAGAGTGCTACCACTGCGCCAAGGCAACTTGTTAGGTGCTGCGTTGCTGATTCCCCAAACTCTGGCTAGGTCAACGCTGGTGACCTGGCCACCATGGGCACATGGCACAACCGCTGGGATTGTATCCTGCAGAATTTCAGGGCTATCATTTATTTTTTGGCTGTTGTGTATCAGACCAAATGGGTTCCTACCTGTAGGTGGGCCCGGTTTTAACCCTAAAGATGAGACAAAGCAATAAAAAGTGACAAAATATTGTCACAGGGACATTAGAAAAAGTGAATAAAAAGTTAATTTTATTGCTTGTTTAGGACTTGGTGATGTCATTACTGATGGACTTGTTCAGCGTTCCAAAGCTCCATAGCCAAGTTGAAAAGTGAGTATTTTATTCCAGGTCAGAACCTGACATCAGTGAGTTTAATGAAGGGGAGGAATTTGAAGTATTGCCACAGCAATTACAAAAAATTACTCGTACAGGGGAGTTTTCGGCATTATTTTCGCAGCAGTTAGCAGCTGGATTGCAGTGAAGCAGTTAGAAGTGGAGGAGAGGGTGGACCACTGAGGTTTTAAGATGTGCCTGACTAACCTTGGCAGCGAGTTCGACAGAATTAGTTACTTTTTATGGTGAAGGAGAGTACTTGGGCTCATCAGGGAAGAAAGAAAGAAAGACTTGTATTTACATAGTGCTTTTCATGACCTCAGGACGTTCCAAAGCTCTTTGTAATCAATTAAGTACTTTTGAAGTGTAGTCACTGTTGTGCCAGGGGCCCAAACTCCTTCTAGACTCTCCCTCCCAAATAAATCAATTATTGTTCCCTCATAAGGAGTGAGTTATTTCTGATAATGTGGACTACCATCTGTTGTGTGCTGCCCCCTCTGATTTTGCCTTTAAATATAAGAGCAGTAAGGATTGAGGCGAATAGTGCCATGGGATCTTTTACATCCAGCTGAGAGGGCAGATGGGGCCTCAGTTTAACGTCTCATCCGAAAGACAGCACCTCCGACAGTGCAGCTCTCCCTCAGTACTGCACTGAGGTGTCAGCTGATATTTTGTGCAGGGAAACTCAGACTAATGGTGTGTCACCTAGAGGGACAAGCAACCATTTGACATGTACCAATAGCAGCAGTGAAGGTCACCATTACCCTCAACATTTGTGTCGGGGTCCCATACTCCTTCTAGACTCTCCCAAATAAATCAATTATTGTTCCTTCATAAGGATTAAATTATTTCTGATAATGTTGTGTGCTGCCACTTCTGATTTTGCCTTTAAATATAAGAGCAGTAAGGACTGAGAAAAGGTGATTTGGTCCGTGGAAATCCCTTCCTGTAGTACATTTTCTTTCCCATTATGACGTGTATAACATAATTTACATAATCCTCGCAATCTTACTTGCTAAATTCCAGCTAACATTTCTTTGGCAGTACAGTGTTTTTTAGCGTATATTTTTCACTACAGCATCTTCTGATTCCCTTCACATGCATATATGTCCTGTGTTGATTGTGATTAAAAATAGGAATTTTTGCCTTTGGTTTTACATATACTTAAATAGCTAGGATAACTCTTAAATAAGTTGACAGCCACCTCTGTGGCAGATGAGAGTTTATCAGGGAAACGGTGAGGATGGGAGATAAATAGGGACTTACAAAGTGATGGGCATCAAAGACATAGGCAAGGGAACTGAAAAATGAGTCAAGTGCAGCGGATGTTTCTCATCCTGAAATATGGGACCTTGCAATTGCATTCAGTAAAGCAAGGAACACGTGAAAGCTTGTCTGGTTGTCTTTTGAAACTATTCCGTTCCAAGAAAAGTCAAAAGCAGCTTTTGCTGTACTATAACCATCAAAAGCCTAATATTTGAAAAGGATAGACCCCTTTGTCCTTTGAGCACTGTTTGTGGTCGCTTGTACAGGAGAGTTCTCCCGATGTCCTGGCCAACATGTATCCCTCAACCAACACCTAAAACAGATGACCTAGTCATTTATTTCATTGATGTTTGTGGGAACATGCTGTGCGCAAATTGACTGCCCTATTTTCTATGTTACAAAACGCTTTGGGACGTCCTGAGGTCGTGAAAGGTGCTATCTAAATGCAAGTGTTTCTTTTTACAAGTATTGGGCTATTTATTTTGCCTGTATTCATTTTGCATTGTGAATCATTATTTATTTGTAAATAAGTTTGGTCAGTAGTACAAAGTGGTCTAGCATTGTGATCTGTTCTGCATTTCAGATTGACAGGAGACACTAGGCATCTTTCACACACTGCAGTAAGCAATTTACTATGATTGGGATTCATTCTTAGAACTAGGAATGGCAGTGAGTAAAAAAAAAATGCAGGTTTCAGTTGGTAGGGGAAGTGATCCGCCTATGGAAACTGTTGTCAAGCTGTTAACAAAGGAAAAAGGTGCTGGAAAAAGCGAGAATTGGAACAACCTATCTTTAACTACGACTTCATGTGCAGGTGTCCTGTGCTATTGTTTAACAGAAATTTTATGCTGTGCGTTTGTGCTTATGCACATTGTTCAGTTTCTTCTATATATTACTGTCAGATTCTCAGAGTACCTGCCTGCCTCAATTTCTTCAATGACATCATCGTGCATTTTGATTATTTAGGGGTCATCTAAAATCACAATTGAAAAATTGGTATTTCACTTGCTTTTTGAGTAAGTGGGAAAATGTGGCCCCATATCTGCTAGATGCAGTGGCTCTTGGGGGCTAGTGGTAAATCTGTTGATTTATCACTTGTATACATTTGCTGCATTTTTCACACTCAGAATGTGACAATTATGCTGGTGATACTTTTTCTGGATTTAGTTGAATTCTTAGTCTAAACAAGCCAATTAAAGATGTTGCCAAGGTAGGAATGAGCCAGTTGATCTTTTAAAAGAGTCAGTGGCTGAATGACAAGTTGTTGTAGCGAGCAGTGTGACATCTGGCTTATTTCACGCTGTGGGTTGTATTTCTAGCATTTCTGCACTCCCACATGCTCTTGCACTCCATTATAAAATGCACATACTTATTGATGTTTAAAGGAATCTAATCAATGTTCTGGGACCATATAAGAAAGCAAAATAGAGGAGAAGATAAACAAGGCATTCTCCCTAGATCATAATGTGGCTTTTCCTGCATTTGAGCTTTTGTTTGCAAATGAGAATGATCTAAAGTAACCGTAGGAACAGTAAAGCTGAAATTAGTTTGTTCCGCAGCTTGGTGGGCTGAATGGTCAATTCTTTAAGAAGCTTCCACATCAGGGCCCAGCATCCTTTTGCCTGTATCTCGCTTTCTGTTGCTGCTTTGTCCCAATCGCCCTCCTTGTTTCTTTTCTCTGTTTCTCCTTTCTCTCTGTTTCAGTTCCCCCTTTCGTAGCCTTGCTCTCCTCCTGACTTTCACAACCTCGGGATGTCCCAAAGCTTTACAGCTAATGAATCACTTCTTTTTGAAGTGCAGTCACTGTTGTAATGTAGGGAAATGCACCAGCCAATTTGTGCACAACAAGGGCCAATCAGATAGAGATAACAGAAAAAAGTGATCAGAACCTGGGAACAGATGAGCAAGAAATTTGCTGGTCTCCAAAAGTTTCTCCAGGATAAGTGTGCTCACACTTTGCTTAATTTTACAATGTTGCATTACACTTTGACAGTGTGAACTTGGTTGAGCATCACAGGGGGAAAATACACAGCATTCTGGCAATTGTTTACCTACTTTCCAAATGCAAGACAAGCCCACGTTTTAGCAGTGCACTTCGTATAACTAGTAAGTCAATGGTTTTTAGCCTGTGACCCATGATGTGTGGCAAGAAAGAAATACTAAGCTGGCAGACAGCACAAATGGTGTCTGCATACTGCTTGGTCACAGACTTAATTACTTGCTTACGTGACCTGACAGGATAATTTCAGTGCCAGCACTGGTGTTGGTGTTGGCTTTGGCTCCAGCCAGTGCAGTCTGGAGGAGCAACACAGCTAGTGAGATGCTCTTGAGATATCTGGACCTTGGAGAATCTCACTGCCGTTTTGACAATAGGACAAATAGGAGCGTAGAATTGTGCAGGTTCACAGTGCTTGCTGCTTCCCTGTCCTTATCTGGACTCTGATCAAGATCACATTGCATTGAATGTCGTAGTCCCGACCTGAGGTCACAAGTTTTCCAAGGATGAGCATATTTTGAAGGATTCAGAAATGAGTTCACATTCAAAATAGTATGACGTCCCCAAGTAATGAATTTCATGCAGCATCAAATGTAATCACAAACGTTATCAAATAATGTTGTCGACTACAGCCATTGGCAACAGCAAGTGGACAACCATCACTGCATAGTCTGAGCATAGCAAAGGAGAAGATGGCACAATTGATCTAACTTAGTTTATATAGCACCTTTCACGGCCTAAGGACACCCCAAAGCGCTTTAGAGCCAATGAAGTACTTCTTTTTGAAGTGCAGTCACTGTTGTAATGAAGGGGAACATGGCAGCCAATTTGTGCGCAGCAAGGCCCCACAAACAGTAATCTTTTTAGTGATGTTGGTTGAGGGATAAATATTGGCCGGGACATGCGGTGAACTCACCTGCTCTTCTTTGAACAGTGCTATGGAATTTTTTATGTCCACCTGAGAGGGCAGTTGGGGCCTCGGTTTAACGTCTCATCCGAAAGATGGCACCTCCGTCAGTTCAACACTCTCATTACTGCACTAGAGTGTCAGCCTGGATTATGTGCTCAAGTCTCTGGAGTGGAGTTTGAATCCACAACCTTCTGACTCAGAGGCGAGAGGGCTACTCGCTGAGCCAAGGGTGGCAGAAGTAATTTCAGTAAGAGTGCTACCTCTATTACTATCCCTGTCTACACGAGTTAATACATAATACCCATACGTGGCTTGCAGGACATTTAGATCGCATGGACAATTATGCTTCCAGCAGCTAACATTGTTCATTTCAAGCAGTTCCTCATTAGAGCAAACCTGGAACACACGAAATAGCAGTACCCCTCCTCCCTCCCTCACAGAAAGGCACATCACTGTGGTTTGGAGCTGGTCCTGGATTCCTACAAAACCAGATTGCAAGAGGAAGCGAACTTCCTACCATTAACTGCTGTGAGAGCACTAACGCTTTAGTACCTTGAATGACAGCCCTGAATGGTGGAGTTCATTCTGTTTCCAATCAGATGGAAAGTACTGTATTACTTCCAAGGCCTAATGTAGAGCAGCTTAGGTAACAGTAACAGCTCAGCACTCAACATTTGTTCAGTTAATCTGAAAAATTCCCTGGTGGTCTTACCCAACTATTCTTTACTGCTGTTCGGTGCAACTAGTTATGATATGGTTGTCAGCTGTCGATGAGTGGTAGCACTCTCGCCTCTGAGTCAGAAGGTGGTGGGTTCAAATCCCACTCCAGAGACCTGAGTACATAATCTAGGATGCAGCACAACATCCCAGCTGTAGTGCTGAAGACTTGTGCTCCAGAACCAGCTGCGCCTCTAGCCAAGCTGTTCCAGTACAGCTACAACACTGGCATCTACCCCACAATGTGGAAAATTGCCCAGGTATGTCCTGTCCACAAAAAGCAGGACAAATCCAATCCGGCCAATTACCACCCCATCAGCCAACTCTCAATCATCAGCAAAGTGATGGAAGGTGTCGTCGACATTGCTAACAAGCGGCACTTACTCACCAATAATCTGCTCACCGATGCTCAGTTTGGGTTCCGCCAGGACCACTCGGCTCCAGACCTCATTACAGCCTTGGTCCAAACATGGACAAAAGAGCTGAATTCCAGAGGTAAGGTGAGAATAACTGCCCTTGACATCAAGGCAGCATTTGACTGAGTGTGGCACTAAGGAGCCCTAGTAAAATTGAAGTCAATCGGAATCAGGGGGAAAACTCTCCAGTGGCTGGAGTCATACCTAGCACAAAGGAAGATGGTAGTGGTTGTTGGAGGCCAACCATCTTAGCCCCAGGACATTGCTGCAGGAGTTCCTCACGGCAGTGTCCTAGGCCCAACCATCTTCAGCTGCTTCATCAATGACCTTCCCTCCATCATAAGGTCAGAAATGGGGATGTTCACTGATGATTGCACATTGTTCAGTTCCATTCGCAACCCCTCAAATAATGAAGCAGTCCGAGCCCCCATGCAGCAAGACCTGGACAACATCCAGGCCTTGGCTGATAAGTGGCAAGTAACATTTGCGCCAGACAATTGCCAGGCAATGACCATCTCCAACGAGAGAGAGTCTACCCACCTCCCCTTGACATTCAATGGCATTACCATCGCCGAATCCCGCACCATCAACGTCCTGGGGGTCACCATTGACCAGAAACTTAACTGGACCAGCCATATAAATACTGTGGCTACGAGAGCAGGTCAGAGGCTGGGTATTCTGCGGCGAGTGACTCACCTCCTGACTCCCCAAAGTCTTTCCACCATCTACAAGGCACAAGTCAGGAGTGTGATGGAATACTCTCCACTTGCCTGGATAAGTGCAGCTCCAACAACATTCAAGAAGCTTGACACCATCCAGGACAAAGCAGCCCGCTTGATTGGCACCCCATCCACCAACCTAAACATTCACTCCCTTCACCACGGGCGCACTGTGGCTCAGTGTGTACCATCCACAGGATGCACTGCAGCAACTCTCCAAGGCTTCTTCAACAGCACCTCCCAATCCCGCGACCTCTACCACCTAGAAGGACAAGAGCAGCAGGCACATGGGAACAACACCATCTGCACGTTCCCCTCCAAGTCACACACCATTCCGACTTGGAAATATATTGCCGTGCCTTCATCATCGCTGGGTCAAAATCCTGGAACTCCCTTCCTAACAGCACTGTGGGAGAACCTTCACCACACGGACTGCAGCGGTTCAAGAAAGCGGCTCACCACCACCTTCTCAAGGGCAATTAGGGATAGGCAATAAATGCTGGCCTCGCCAGCGATGCCCACATCCAATGAATGAATGAAAAAAAAAAGGCTGACACTCCAGTACTGAGGGAGTGCTGCACTGTTGGAGGTGCTGTCTTTCGGATGAGACGTTAAACCGAGGCCCCGGTTGCCCTCTCGGGTGGATGTAATAAATCCCATGGCACTATCTTGAAGAAGAGCAGCGGAGTTCTCCCGGTGTCTTGGCCAATATTTATCTCTCACTAAAGCAGATTATCTGGTCATTATCATATTGTGGGACCTTGCTGTGTGCAAATTGGCTGCTGCGTTTCCTACATTACAACAGTTACTACACTTCAACAGCACTTCATTGACTGTAAAGCGGTTTGGGATATCCTGAAGCCATGAAAAGTGCTATATAAATGCAAGCCTTTTCTTTTCTCCATGAATATTTCTGATGGTACAGATAGAAATGATGTTGGGTCAGCTTTAAGTGCAGACCCTGTGGAGGTTTTGTGTACAGATCCTACATATGCATCTCCATCATACCCATGTTGATCAGCGGCGGGTGGATCCATACTGTTGGAGGGTTGGATGCCTTTATCGCTTGGGAGCAAAATTGAGAAGAGGTCTTTCTGACCATTTTATTACTTTTTTTCCAAAGTCTGTTCTTAGCTTTAGTCGTTGTGCTTGTTTCTTACTCTTAAACCTAGGGTAATTCTGCAGTGCATTTAACTCACCCCAGAGACTGGTAGACTGGAGCTGCTGCTGGGTTGGTAGTGCTTAGAATTTCACAAAGGGAGATGGAATTAATGCCGAAATCAGATTTCTAGAGCGCTGAGGTTGAGACTAGTTTATCATTGATTATAATACCACCAAGAATTAACACTAGAATTACACTGAATCATAGAATGGTTGCAGCAGAGAAGGAGGCCATACGGCCCATCGACCCGTTGCCAGCTCTTTGTAAGAGCAATCCAGTTAGTCCCATTCCCCCGCTCTTTCCCCGTAGGCCTGCACATTCTTTCCCTTCAAGTATTTATCCAATTCCTTTTTGAACGCCACGATTGAATCTGCTTCCACCACCCTTTCAGGCAGCACATTTCAGATCATAACTACTCGATGCATAAATAATTTTTTCCTCTTGTCGCCTTTGGTTCTTTTGCCAATCACCTTGAATCTTTGTCCTCTGCTTCTCGACCCTTCCGCCAATGGGAACAGTTTCTCTTTATTTACTTTATCTAAACCCTTCATGATTTCTATCAAATCTCCTCTTAATCTTCTCTGCTCTAAGGAGAACAACTCCAGCTTCTCCAGTCTATCCACATAACTGAAGTCCCTCATCCCTGGAACCATTCTAGTAAATCTTTTCTGCACCCTCTCTAAGGCCTTCACATCCTTCCTAAAGTGCGGCACCCAGAATTGGACACAATACTCCAGCTGAGGCCGAACCAGTGTTTTATAAAGGTTCAACATAACTTCCTTGATTTTGTACTTTATGCCTCTATTTATAAAACCCTTGATACTGTACGCTTTTTTAACAGCTTTCTTAACCTGTCCTGCCACCTTCAAAGATTTGTGCACATATACCTCCAGGTCTCTGTTCCTGCAGCCCCTTTAGAATTGTACCATTTTGTTTATATTACCTCTCCTCGTTCTTCCTGTCAAAATGTATCACTTCGCACTTCTCTGCATTAAATTTCATCTGCTATGTGTCTACTCATACCACCAACCTGTTTATGTCCTCTTGAAGTCTATCACTATCCACCTCACTGTTTACTACACTTCCAAGTTTTGTGTCATCTGCAAATTTGGAAATTGTGCCCTGTACACCCAAGTCCAAGTCATTAATATATATCAAAAAAGGCCGTGGTCCTAGTACTGACCCCAGGGGAACACCACTGTACACCTTCCTCCAGTCCAATAAACAACCGTTCACCACTACTCTCTGTTTCCTTTCACTTAGCCAATTTCGTATTCATGCTGCCACTGCCCCTTTTATTCCATGGGCTTCAATTTTGCTGACAAGCCTATTATGTGGCACATTATCAAACGCCTTTTGATAGTCCATATACACAACATCAGCCGCATTGCCCCCATTAACCCTCTTTGTCACCTCATGAAAAAACTCAGTCAAGTTAGTTAGTCACAATTTGCCTTTAACAAATCTGTGCTGGCTTTCCTTTATTAATCTACACTTGTCCAAGTGACTTAATTTTGTCCCGGATTATTGTTTCTTAAAGCTTCCCCACCACCAAGGTTAAACTGACTGGCCTGTAGTTGCCAGGTTTATCCTTACACCCTTTTTTGAACAAGGGTGTAACATTTGCAATTCTCCAGTCTTCTGGCACCACCCCCATATCTAAGGAGGATTGGAAGATTATGGCCAGCACCTCTGCAATTTCTACCCTTACTTCCCTCAGCAACCGAGGATGCATCCCATCCGGACTGGGTGATTTATCTACTTTAAGTACAGGCAGCCTTTCTAGTACTTCCTCTTCATCAATTTTTAGCCCATCCAGTATCTCAACTACCTCCTCTTTTACTGTGACTTTGGCAGCATCTTCATCCTTGGTAAAGACAGATGCAAAGTACTCATTTAGTACCTCAGCCATCCCTGTGCCTCGATATGTAGATCTCCTTTCTGGCCCCTTATTGGCACCCTCCCTTCCTCTTACTACCCGTTTACTATTTATATGCCGGTAGAAGACTTTTGGATTCCCTTTTATGTTAGGCACCAGTCTATTCTCATACCTTCTCTTTGCCCCTCCTGTTTCTTTTTTCACTTCTCCTCTGTACTTTCTATATTCAGCCTAATTCCCACTTGTATTATCAATCTGACATCTGTCATACGCCCCCTTTTTCCACTTCATCTTACTCTCTATCTCTTTTGTCATCCAGGTAGCTCTGGCTTTGGTTGCCCTGCCTTTCCTCCTCGTGGGAATGTACCTAGACTATACTCAAACCAGCTCCTTTTTAAAGGCTGCCCGTTGTTTGATTCCAATTTACCCGGGCCAGATCCCTTCTCATCCCAAGAAATTAAGTATTTTTACTCTAGATTGCTCTACATTGATTTTAATACCATCAAGAATTAACACTAGAATTACATTGATTAAAATACCACCAAGAATTAACACTAGAATTACATTGATTATAATACCACCAAGAATTAACACTAGAATTACATTGATTATAATACCAAGAATTAACACTAGAATTACAACATAAACTCATTGAATGACTGTCGTTTAAAAGCCACCACCATTTGAAATCAAATGGGCATTTCTTCAAGTGTTAAAGTTACGTAATGACGGGCTGTGGACCCAGGGCACACTAACAGCAGTAACAAAATTAAGCCCAGCCAGTGCCTATAAGGCAACAGCTCTAAGGTTTGACAGGAATCATTATTAAAGTTTTAATCAACCGTGAATTGCAAATTACACTTTGGTGCAGTGCTCGTCAAGTGACAAGACTCACATGATCCTTATTTTGTCCAGGACAGGCTCTGCACGCAAACTTTTTTTGTCAGTTGTTCTGAAGAATTCCTGGTGTTCTGGCCAGGAACATCCACTTCATTTTTTTGTCACAAATGTGTTTCTTTAATTTGACACGGGGCCAAGGCTTTTTATTAATAATTGTTTCCTTGCAAAAGTGTTCTGTTCACTAAAAGGGCTGTGCTCACTTTTTTTACAAGCTCAGAAGATTTTCTTTGTGTTGCGGCTATTATTTTCCCACCTGATTTCATAGAATCATGGAATCACACAACACAGAAGGAGGCTATTCGGCCCAACGTGCCTGTGTCAGCTCTTTGAAAGGGCTATCCAATTAGTCCCACTCCCCTGCTCTTACCACATAGCCCTGCAAATTTTTTCCTTTTCAAGTATATTCCCTTTTGAAAGTTACCATTGAAACTGCTTCTACCGGCCATTCAGGCAGTGCATTCCAGATCATAACAAAAAATTTATCCTACCAAAGACAGTCCTTGGAGAACATGAGCAGAACCAGATTAAGAATTGGTGGGGCCCTGAGCATTTGGAACCCCTCCTCACAACACCCTTCCCCTGATCCATTAGAACACAAATGTGTAATAAAATGCATGGAGAAATAGGCCCGCTGAATATTCATGGATTCTTTTCTGTGGAGAGTATTTTTGTTTATCAAAGGTTGTTGTTACCTTTGCTTCTAAGGTTCCTCATATCTGAACAGATAAATATTTTGTAGCTTGTGACTTGCAAAGGCACGTGTCAGGATTTATATTACAGTGAATCTGCCGACTTTGCCCTGCCCCTTTCTTACAGTATTTTTAAATGCTCCAGCAGTTTGGGACATTTTACTATGGTAAAGGCACAATATAAATGCAAGTTGTTGTTGATATTGTTGTTGGTTGTATGCAGTTTTTCAGCCCTATGGTGAGTTTTACCAGGGGGCCACCGTATCTGGCTGGTACCCCTGGGCACTTGTTCCCTTAGGCCCGTCTGTTAACCTTCCTCTGCGCTTTAGTTATCCCAAAACTGTGCTATGTTCTGCGGGTGTTCGTGGGGAGCAGAGTAAGAAAAAGCCACAATGCACCAAAATGAGGAATATCATTGCTGCAAAAGAGAAGACTTTTTCCTTGTTTGGCTTCGAGAACTTCCAGGTCGGGGTAAAACATGAGTTTCATGCTGAGTAAATCTCACTGTGTTCTGTCCCAGTGATGATGCCTGAGCTTTAACCTGAAGCATGATATTTCCAGTTCCCATTACCAGCTAACCTTAAGTCTGTATGAGTTCAGTTGATAATCTGAGCTGAATGATGGGCAGTTTTGTACCGTTGTTCCTTGTTCACTAGGAATTGGGTAGACCTTACCCTAAACTCATTCTGTGTAGGTCTCTTATAACCAATGGAGGAAAGAAACTTTCATTCTGTCAGATTGTGCTGGCTTTAAACTCAGGTTGTTGAGGTCAATGGAACTGAATATCAATGGCGCATATAACAGGTGGCCGATGCGATCCCGCCATCATCCAAGATCTACCTCCATAACGTCTTAATGACCCGAAATAAGTGCCAGAGGAGGCAGGGGTCCATTGGGAAGAGGTGAGGAGAAATACAAAAATGAAGCTGTACTGTATCACCAGACCAAAGAAAGGAGTGCACATTACCCAGTCCATGGGTCCTCGTGAATTGTCTTAATGTAGATTACCGTGTCATTCACTGTTTTAAAATACTTACCTCTTGCAACTTATGACAACATGACATTAATGTAAAAAAAAATGAGCATGCAACTTTTATCTGCATTTGATTAAGTTTTGTTGCAAACATAGTCTTACGCAGTACTCCTTCAAACATACAAAAAGCTCCTCGGGTGACACTGTGCCTAAGGTCACATGTTCATTAATCTTGTTTCTGAATGGATGATCCATTTATATCTGAAACCTTGGCTGCCACTTCCTAAGAAACTAACACCGTTGTGCCCTGAGGACCAGGATGAAGATGAGGAAGAAGAAGTGGAGGAACAGGTGTGCACCACTCATTGGGTGCCAGCTGGCAGCCAAGGGGGATTAGACAGCTAACAGAAGAGAAAGCCTCGAGGGCCCAACCCAGAAGGATCCTTGCAGAATCATCCTCAACAAAAAATAAAGGCATCCTTGATTGTAACTAAGAAACAAAGAGGGATGCATCAGTCGCTGGGTTAGGAGCTGTCTCTACTCACATACCATGCACATTAACTGGGTGCCATTAACCAAGGAGGTTGGTTCTGTTGTCATTCTGCTGAAGGCAGTAACCAACCAGGCACTTCTTGCAGTTCGGGGTGTCTCAGTCAAAATTCCTTTGAGTTGTCTAATGGACAGTCTAGAAGGATTCTTTTGCTTCAGCCTCTAACTCCACTGTGAGTGTTGTGCTGCTCCTCTTGGAGGCTGACGCTTGTAGTAATGCCTATTTCTAACTTTACCATTCCCTAAATAATATTGAAGGAAATTAATGGCCTCTTTTAGCTACATAAAATATAAATGATGTCCATTCCTTCTTTACAATTGAGAACTTGAGACCCTAAGAAAAGGTTGAGAAAAGACCATGCGGACAGTTTAAGCTTAGCCCTCTAGTACCTTAATTCTCTCATTAAAATGTTTGGCTGATTTTTGAATGGCCCTGATGTTTTTGTCTCTGATGCCCAGGCTGAAAGATTATTCCAAACATTCATAGAATGTTTCAACACAAAAACCAGGTCACTGGGCCCATCTAGTCTGTGTTAGTTTTTCTCCACTCCCCTGTTCGCGCCCAGTTTTTCTCCACTCCCCTGTTCGCGCCCAAACTCTTAAATGTTTCTCTTCTTTAAGTAACTTATTCCCGTTAAAAAAATTATCGTCTCCTCTTCAACAGTGGTTTGTGGCAGAGAATTCCGCATTCTAGCCACTCTCCGTGTAAAGAATTTTTTCTATCCTCCCCTTTAATTCTTTTTATGATTAATTTAAATTTGTGTCATCTTGCTTCAGTCTCGTCGCCCAGTGGAAACAATCTATCACTATTAACATAATCATAAGCCATCATAATCATGAAGACCTCTATCAGGTCAGCCTTGTCAGCCTTGGCTCAGTGGTAGAACTCTCGCTTCTGAGTCACACTCCAGAGACTTAAGCACACAATCCAGGCTGACACTTCAGTGCAGTACATAGGGATATAAGAACAGAAGTAGGCCATTCAGCCCCTCGAGCCTGCTCCGGCATTCAATTAGATCATGGCTGATCTGTAAATCAACTTCATTTTCCTGCCTTTGCTCCATTTGCCTAACAAAAATCTATCTATCTGTCTTGAAAGCTCCAATTGACCCAGCATCCACTGCTGTTTGGGTGAGAGACTTCCAGATTTCTACAAGCCTTTGTGTGAAAAAGTGCTTCCTGATTTCCTTCCTAAATGGTCTAGCTCTAATTTTAGGATTAGGTCCTCTCGTTCTTGATTCCCCACCAGAGGAAATAGTTTCTCAGTATCTACCCTATCGAATCCTTTTAACATTTTAAACACCTCGATCAGATCACCCCTCAATCTTTTAAACTCAAGGGAATACAAACCAAGTTTATGCAACCTATCCTCATAAATTAACCCTCTAAGTCCCAGTAACATTCTATAACATTATTTGCTTTATTTTCTTGCTGCATGCACATAGAAATTGGATACCATTATGCCAAATAGGTCTTCAGCATAATAGAATTGAACACTTCTTGAATCTGTGCATTTGTTACTGTTCCTTTACAGAACAATGTCATATAATCATTGTGTGTTTAAAAAAAAAGTTTATTTTAAATCGAGAAGCTTCTCTACTTCAGCGAATTCCAATAGCTCTATAATTCACATCCTGGTCATATATATAACGGGAGATGTATGACAGATTTGTAACCAAGGCTTAAACCTTAGCTCATGTGGTCTTGATTTACGTCCCTGTTTAGCTAAAAAGAGACATGTAAGTGAGGCTGTTGCAAATCTGGTAACCTTATGAATGAGGGTGACGGTCTGTTGTCAGCATTCCCTATTCACAATGTCATGGGAGTGGAGCTATTTGATGTCACGATGGGGGAGGTCTGTACAAAATGGCTCACCTCCTTAAGTAGCTTTAACTTGCAATTTTATAGCATGGAATGCAGTAATTAGGGGCAGCTGAAAGACAAGGACAAGTGCACATAACATTTAGCGTTATGTAATAATTCGGCAGTGTGAGTTTCCCCTTTTTATATTTAACCAGAGGGAATAAGTCATATTAATCGGCCTGGTGTGCAGTAATTCACACCTGGCTGTCTGGAAACAAAAACTGGCAGTGCAATTTAAGCACATTAGAAGTACGTGTCAAATTCTAACACTTTTAACCATATCACAAGCAAATCAACAGCCAGTATGGTTCCAGCATCCAAAGCCAATTTATATGGTGCCAGCATGACTTTGGTTATAGGATGTGCGCTACTGTTTATTGTGGGATTCGTGTTTACTGCCACTGCATCCAGCTGTCACTGATAGCCATGATGGCACCAAGGTTTCGGCTAAAATTGTGTCAAAAGTTTGTTTCCCTTTAATGCATGGGGGATAATTTTGACTTTGGGCGATAGTGTAAAATGGGTGATATAGTGAGCGCCCGGTATACATTCCACCCAATTCTCCTTTCCGTTGAAGTAAATGTGATGATTGCACAGTATTCAGTTCCATTCGCAACCCCTCAGATAATGAAGCAGTCTGTGCCCGCATGCAGCAAGACCTGGACAACATCCAGGCTTGGGCTGACAAGTGGCAAGTAACATTCGCGCCAGACAAGTGCCAGGCAATGACTATCTCCAACAAGAGAGAGTCTATCCACCTCCCCTTGACATTCAATGGCATTACCATCGCTGAATCCCCCACCATCAACATCCTAGGGGTCACCATTGACCAGAAACTTAACTGGACCAGCCATATAAATACTGTGACAACACGAGCAGGTCAGAGGCTGGGTATTCTGCGGCGAGTGACTCCCCAAAGCCTTTCCATCATCTACAAGGCACAAGTCAGGAGTGTGATGGAATACTCTCCACTTGCCTGGATGAGTGCAGCTCCAACAACACTCAAGAAACTCGACACCATCCAGGACAAAGCAGCCCGCTTGATTGGCACCCCATCCACCACCCTAAACATTCACTCTCTTCACCACCGGCGCACATGTGGCAGCAGTGTGTACCATCCACAGGATGCACTGCAGCAGCTCACCAAGGCTTCTTCGACAGCACCTCCCAAACCCGCGACCTCTACCATCTAGAAGGACAAGAGCAGCAGGCAGATGGGAACAACACCACCTGCACATTCCCCTCCAAGTCACACACCATCCCGACTTGGAAATATATCGCTGTTCCTTCATCGTCGCTGAGTCAAAATCCTGGAACTCCCTTCCTAACAGTACTGTGGGAGAACCATCACCACACGGACTGCAGTGATTCAAGAAGGCGGCTCACCACCACCTTCTCAAGGGCAATTAGGGATGGGCAATAAATGCTGGCCTCGCCGGCGACGCTCGCATCCCATGAATGAATAAAAAAAATGGAAGGGAGAATCGGGCGAGGCGTATAACGTGCGGTCAATTCGATTGCTCCCATTTTACACTATTGCCCAAAGTTAAAATTACCCCCATTCAGTGCCGTTCCAGGGTTCGTACTTGCCTCAAATAACTTGATGAGAAAAATTGAAAAAAAATAAGGACCGGCTCATTTTTTTTATTATGACAGTGATTAATGTCGTTATCCGTAATGCTTGTTGATATGTACACACAGATAAAGAGCTCAGTGCTTTTCCCAGGTCTGTTTTTTCCCCGTGCCTGTTGTGAGCATTTTATAAAGTTCCTTGTGTAAGTGCGCCATTTATCTATGTTTATGTATATTTAAGTTGTAGGTACTGGATGTCCTTCTCAGCTTTCAAGGAACAATGACTACCGCTAATGCTTTCCGATAGCGGCAACACATGTTAAAATGGAGTTGAGGTGCACATCAGCCATGATCTGGAATCATAGGATCATAAAATGATACAACACAGAAGGAGGCCATTCAGCCCAAGGGGCCTGTGCCGGCTCTTTGAAAGAACTATACAATTAGCCCCATTCCCCTGCTCTTTCCCCATAGCCCTGCAAATATTTCCCCTTCAAGTATTTATCCAATTCCCTTTTGAAAGTTACTATTGAATCTGTTTCCACCATCCCTTCAGGCAGTGCATTCCAGATCATTAAAGCAAGGAAGTTATGCTAAATCTTTATAAAACACTGGTTAGGTCCCATCTGGAGTATTGTGGCCAATTCTCGGCGTAACATTTTAGAAAGAATATAAAGGTCTTAGAGAGGGTGCAGAGAATTACTGGAATGGTACCAGGGATGAAACACTTCAGTTACGTGGAGAGACCTTCTGTCACTGGAAATAGTTTTTCCTTATTTACTCTATCAAAACCGTTCATGATTTTGAACACCTCTGTCAAATCTCCCCTTAACCTTCTCTGCTCTAAGGAGAACAACCCCAGTTTCTTTAGTCTCTCCACGTAACTGAAGTGTTTCATCCTTAGTACTATTCCAGTAATTCTCTTCACCCTCTCTAAGACCTTTAAATCCTTTCTAAAATGTTGTGCCGAGAATTGGCCACAATACTCCAGATGGGGCCTAACCAGTGTTTTATAAAGATTTAGCATAACTTCCTTGCTTTTGTACTCTGCCTCTATTTATAAAGCCAAGGATACCTTATACCCTTTTAACAGCCTTCTTAACTTATCCTGCTACTTTCAAAGACTTGTGTACGTACATCCCCAGGTCTCTCTGTTGCTGCACCCCCTTTAATATTGTACCATTTAGTTTATATTGCCTCTCCTCGTTCTTCCTACCAAAATGAATCACTTCACACTTCTCTGTGTTAAATTTCATCTGCCATGTGTCTGCCTACTTCATCAGTTTGTCTGTGTCCTCCTGAAGTCTGTTACTATCCTCTTCACTGTTTGCTACATTTCTGATTTTTGTGTCATCTACAAACTTTGAAATTATGCCCTGTATATGCAAGTGCAGTTCATTAATATATATCAAAAAGAGCAGTGGTCCCAGCACCGATACCTGGGGGACACCACTGCATACTTCTCTCCAGTCTGAAAAACAGCCGTTCACCACTACTCTGCTTTCTGTCCCTTAGCCAATTTTGTATCCATGCTGCCATTGTCCCTTTAATCCCATGGGCTTCAATTTTGCTAACAAATCTATTACCTGATACTTTATCAAACACCTTTTGAAAATCCACATACACAATATCAACAACACTACCCTCACCAACCTCACTGTTACTTCATCAAGGAACTCAATCAAGTTAGTCAAACACAATTTGCCTTTATCAAATCCTTGCTGGCTTTCATTAACCCATATTTTTCCAAGTGCCAATTAATTTTGTCCCTGATTATTGTCTCTAAAAGTTTCCCCGCCACTGACAATGGGCTGACTGGCCTGTAATTGCCGGGTTTATCCCGCTCCCCTTTTTTGAACAGGGGTGTAACATTTGCAATCCTCCAGCCCTTTGGCACCACTCCCATATCTAAGGAGGATTGGACGATAGTGGCCAGAGCTTCCGCAATTTTCGCCCTTACTTCTAATTGAATGGCGGAGCAGACTCCAGGGGCTGAATGGCCTACTCCTGTTCCTATGTTCCTAAAACTTGTATGGTACAGGTAGGAGAAGGAGAAGCTATCAATGTGAGCAGGGTAACAACTCAAAAGACAAAAAAAACTCAAGCACAGGTTTTACAAAATTTATATATCTACCAATAAATGATCCAGGTGCGAAACATAGAGGAGGAAAGGAACAAGTCTGGTGAGAAAGAGAGGGCAGGAATGAGCCCGGAATGAGGAAAGAGAGGGCAGGAATGAGCCCGGAATGAGGAAAGAGAGGGCAGGAATGAGCCCGGAATGAGGAAAGAGAGAGAGAAAAAGAGAAAAAAAGCAGAGAGGAGCATAGGTATTAGCCAAGAAAGAGATGGAGTGGATAGAAAAAGCTTAGATTTAGATGGCATAAGGCAAGAGAGGATTAAGCCAGGGATGATAGTGAAAGGGAGAAGAAAAAGCTAAGAGAAAATGATCAAGCACCAGTAATAAGTTCAGATAGAAACAGCAGACACACAGTGGAGGAATTCAGTCTGTCAAAAGAGGTGACAGATTGAGCCTGTTTCTGTCCTCTACTCCCCATTAATATTCAGTAATGAGGAGTATTAAAGAATTCAATCATCCTTCAAGCTTGTAATGATCCATACTAAAACAAAATGAGTATTAAGTGATAATATTGTTTGTAAAAAATAATGGAGTAGTATTTACCCTTGGAAGTCAGCAGGCCCGAGGACCTCCACACCCATATGCCCAATTTGTGCTCCCAGTGCGTAAAGCTCTTGAGAGCACGAATTCATAGAATTTTCCCTAATATCCCTGTGTAGATGATGGAAACCCATTTTATTTCATCGGTGCGGTGAGTCTGACAGGCCTTTCTCAGTCATGGAATACACTGTGTATTCCCTGCTCTCTGGTGACTATCGTATATACCCCAATGTTGTCCAGGGTGTTTCTTTTATATTTCCAGCTTCTCTGATTCTGTATCTGACTGCTCCTAGTATATAGCCCTGAAGCTTGAAGCGGGTTCTACAAGTTTTCCAATGGAACCCCAAAGGAATTGACACAAACGACTGTTTACGCTGGTTCCTTGGGGGTTTGTCTATTCTCCCACTGGAGTCATGGCAGGAGACTGGTAGAATCCCTGCAGAATTTTGAGGCCAATATCTTTTATATCCCATTGTGCTTCTGTATATCCTGTACATTTCATTGTTTACCCATTGTGTATCTTGTACTTTCCATTGTCCCATGGTATCTCCTTTATAACTGACTGTTCCCCACTGTGTCTCCCCTGCATTCTGCTGTTCCCCAGTGTGTCTCCCTTGTATCTTGCTGTTCCCCAGTGTGTCTTCCTTGTATCCTGCTATTCCCCACTGTTTCTCCCCTGTATCCTGCTATTCCCTGCTGTGTTTCCCCTGTATTCTGCTGTTCCCCACTGTGTTTCCCCTGAATCCTGCTGTTCCCAAGTGTGTCTCCCCTGCATTCTGCTGTTCCCATTATGTATCCTCTTCTACATATTAAGCTGCAGCATAGCAGTAGAAGAAAGTCTATTTTAGTTTTCTGCTCTCTCACTATTATAGCACAGCGTTACAGTGTTAAAATCATTCGAAGCTCAGGACATAGATGGTTCCTGTTATTTTCTCACTGTCTGTACTCTTCCACCTTATGTACCTAGTTTAATAGATTTTAAAGTACGCCAAGAAATCAATTTTTATATCATGCCTGTGGCTGGGAACTTTCGGAACACTTTTTAAATCCCAACATTGTCATAAAGCGTGGGTTTAGAAAAATAAAAGTGATATTTTAACCAGGTGGTGGAAATAAAATGTGTCCTGGCCGCAGTGTGATAAGATAAATATTGTCACAAATGAGGTTGTACCTAATGCATTCACAGTTTCATCAGATCGCCCAGCTGTTTCCTGTACCAACCATTACTTTGTCTTCTCCCTGCAGTTTGCATATCATTTTGTACCATTTCAATTAAGATACACAAAATACCTTCACGCTGGACCTGACATTTGCCAATGTTAATTATCCTCCATCATTCGGAAAAAAAGAAAGGAGTTGCATTTATATGGCGCCTTTCATCATCTCAGGACGTCCCAAAGTGTAGTCACTGTTGTAATGTAGAAAATGTGGCAGCTAATTTGCACGCAGCAAGTTCCCACAAACAGCAATGTGACAATGACCATTAGTGATGTTGGTTGAGGGATAATTATTGGCCGGTACACCGGGGAGAACTCCCCTGCTCTTCTTTGAATAGTGCTAAGGGATCTTTTAAGTCCACCTGAGAGGGCAGATGGGACCTTGGTTTAACATCTCATCCGAAAGACGGCACCTCTGAGAGTGCAGCACTCCCTCAGCACTGCACTGGAGTGTCAGCCTTGGTTATGGGCTCAAGGGATTTGAATCAACAACCTTCTGACTTAAAAGGCTCTAATTGTTCGAGCAGAGGGGTGTAGCATTTGTCTTGCTTAGGGATAGGTAGAATTGAGACAAATTCTCATTCCCTCATTATTTTAAATTTTTCTCCCTCGACAAGATTGCTGATCAACCTTCAGCTGAGGCGGGAGGGACTTTTGAGAAGAGGCTGCACTCTTCTCTCTCAATGTCACCAGTTACAATAACTGTGTGGGTAGGCAGTGAGGCATGCTGACCGTGTACATTGTGACCATCCTGATAATGTGCTGGAGTAGTAAATGTTAAGTTCCCGTTCTATTGCTTGGTGATGTGCCAGAGCTTTAGTAACAGTGCGTATGATCATCTTCCATCCTGTCCTGTGATATAAATAATGTAATGGAGGATTTACGGCAACCACATAGGGACTTTAATGGGGAGCTTTATGGAATGGACTTTAAGATATGAAGAGATTAGGCCATGGGAATTTGGACTGTAAGGGTTTTTTCTTCTTTAAATTTGTTCAATAAAATAAAACAGATGACAAATTATTACAAAAATAGTATACATGTGGCTGGTGTCCATTTTAACAGTATTAATGGATGGCTGAACAGTTAAAGTCATCATTTACATATAGGCATATCACCAAGGTAATCGCACTTTATCGAGGCCCGAAGAGCTGATCGAAGCTGCTTGAAGACCTGACTTTGCCTGAAATCAGCAGAGCTTTTTAAATGGGTAACTACAAGTGATTAACGAGGGGCGAAGAACTTATTGAACTGTTCGAAATATTCGGCGTGCTTAATACGTTATAAGGAGTGCCTTTGTAATTGACTCTTACAGTAATGGAAATGGTTAGCGCTATTTGCTCAAAATAGACGGCTACCCATGATAAGCATGGAATGTGTAAGTGGTGGGGACTGTAATAGTATAAATTCATATAATATTTCAAACAAACCACTGGAATCATCCTGCATGTTGCTTCTCTCTGTCCCCTCTTGCTCAGCAATAGAGCAAAAAATAATCCTGTCAAATAATCTCTTGAGCCTGCCTTCCATTTTCTTAACATTTATGTTCTCTAATCCAGATCCCTTCTCTGGTCAAGGTGCATTTCTTTGCTGCTTTCCACCCATCAGCCCAGATCCTATTATAAATCTTCATTCTCTCCTGGATTTGCTCGGTAACTCTCCCAAGGCACACTGTGTTCATAAAAACACTCATCTATTGTTAGATATTTGGCAGTATTGACTTCTCCACAAGTGCAAAACAATAAGATTTGCCAACAGGTTGGTTAGCAAAATTAGATGTTTGAACTCGTCCCAATATTTGTAGCTTCAGGTCATATATCTAGCAGCACCAAAGCTTGATTAAATACCACTTGTAACTCTATAATAATGCATCTTGAACAACTTCCATAACCCATTCACAACTGGACACCCTCATGTTTGCTCTTAGGTCTCGAGCTACAGCATCCATCTTTCATCAGAGGGATATGGTAATGTAGTGGTTATGTTACTGGTCTAGTAATACAGTGGCCTGGGCTAATATTCCAGAGAGCATGAGTTCAAATCTCACCATGATAGTTTGAGAATTTGAATTCACTTTAAAAAAAATCTGGAAATAAAAAGCTAGTACGAGTAAAAGAGACCATGAAGCAGTTGGATTGTTGGAAAACCCCAACTGGTTCACTAATGTGCTGCTGCCTTTATTTGCTCAGGCCTAAATGTGATTCTTGTCCCACACCAACCTGGTTGACTCTTACCCTTAACACCCTGAGCATTAATGAATTGTTCACTATTGGAGATTAAGGTATAATTTGATACTGAGCTACATTGCATTGCATTAACTTAGTCCCAGTCACTGCTCTACATGGAGCAGAGTGAGTGGGAGACTGTCATTTGTTTTATTCTTAACTATCCCCAACACTATCCCTAAGAGGATGCAAAGGATGAGGTGGATTTGGGAGATAGACAACAATAACAACAACAACTTGCATTTATATAGCGCTTTTAACAAAGTAAAACGTCCCAAGATGCTTCACAGGAGCGTAATCAGACAAAATTTGACACCGAGCCACATAAGGAGATATTGGGACAGATGACCAAAAGCTTGGTCAAAGAGGTAGATTTTAAGGAGCGTCATAAAGGAGGAGAGAGAGGCGGAGAGGCAGGGAGGTTTTTAGGGAGGGAATTCCAGACCTTAGGGCCTAGACAGCTGAAGGCACGGCCGACAATGGTAGAGCGATTAAAATTGGGGATGCGCCAGAGACCAGAATTGGAGGAGTGCAAAGATCTCGGAGACAGGCTCAAAGCCATGTTCATCTGTTTGACAAGCCTGACTTTGGACAGGTTATGAGCAGGGTGACGGGGCCTCCTCATTATGTAGATAATTATATAAACTAGGCCATTGTCAATATGTTTGCTCCATGGTATCAGCTGTGACAGGCAAGCTGTGAAAGTGTCAAATATGTACCAACTCCAGAAATATAATCGCTGTATAACATTAACTGTATCAAATTGTATTTATAAAAGTTATCAAATTCTACATTTAAATTAGTTTGAAGGCTACTTGGCCCAAGACTCAAAAGAATTTAAAACATGTTGATAAAACCCAATCCCACTCACCCTTTGAATGTTGAATAGCTTGGGCAGATTCAGTTACAATTGAGTTTTCTATCATATATCATCTGGTAACCAAAGGCCGTAAGAGAATTATAAAGCAGTAATTGTGGAATTTGCATGATGTCACAACCTGTGACAGAGGCTTGCTATCGGCATCTGCACCATGAGATTGGATTACTGGTTTGAATTCCCTCACAGGCCTCTATTATCTTTTAGATACATTGGAGAAGTGGATTTTCATTTAAAGTTGCTTCTCCTGCCAATGTGGTGGGCCTATTCTTCTGAAATAGGAAAGATATAATTGGATCATGTGACAGACCCTGAGGCATTGCTGGCTTCTTCTCCACAGTTTAAGTAAATGTTCCCTAACTGTTATAATATTTAAGTCTCCAATATGTGCTATGAACCGGGTGGTAGAAATGGAAGGATATTGCATCCAGTAGGTCCATTTTCAAAGTGCAGCATAACTAGCTGTAGCAGGCCACATTCAGCCATCATAAGAACATAATAAATAGGAGCAGGAGTAGGCCATACGGCCCCTCGAGCCTGCTCCTCCATTCAATAAGATCATGGCTGATCTTCGACCTCAACTCCACTTTCCCGCCCAATCCGCGTATCCCTTGATTCCCTTAGAGTCCAAAAATCTATCGATCTCAGCCTTGAATATACTTAATGACTGAGCATCCACAGCCCTCTGAGGCAGAGAATTCCAAAGATTCACGACCCTCTGTGTGAAGAAATTTCTCCCCAACTCAGTCCTAAATGGCCGACCCCTTATCCTGAGACCATGCTCCCGAGTTCTAGACTATCCAGCCAGGGGAAGCAGGTTGCAATTGAGTGGGCTTCGGGCACTCGAATGGATCCAGCTGGGTAAATCACTTCCTGGTGGCAGGAATAACTAGTTGGATAAGTCCCATTTGATTCATTTGTCACTACTGTCAGGAAGTTCTTCATGTAGGGTAGTAGTAGTATGGCACCTTGTACTTGAGGATGATGGTGCCAATGAAGAAGAGAGCATAAGATAGGTGAGATGATAACTATGCAGGCCAATGCGTGGTAGACATTACCACAAACCCTCACATAACCATGTTGTTGGGGGGGGGGGGGTTCTACTGCTGATCCCTCTGATGCTGCCAATAATTCCGTCTCTCGTGTCTCGCCTCCACATTGGCATGGCGTTGTAGCTCAGCAGTAACAACAACAACAACAACAACAACTTGCATTTATATAGTGCCTTTAATGTACCAAAATGTCTCATGGCGCTTCACAGGAGCGTTATTAGACAAAACGTTGACACTGAACCATGTAAGGAAGTATTAGGACAGGAGAACAAAAGCTTGGTCAAAGAGGTAGTTTTAAGGAGCGTCTTAAAGGAGGAGAGAGAGGTAGAGAGACGGAGATGTTCAGGGAGGGAATTCCAGAAGTTAGGGCCTGGATGTCTGAAGACACAGCAGCAAATGGCGGGGTGAAGGAAATCAAGGATGCACAAGAGGCCAGAGTTAGAGGAACGCAGAGCTCTCGGTGGGTTGTAGGGCTGGAGGAGGTTACAGAAATAGGGAGGGGAAAGGCCATGGAGGGATTTGAACACAAGGATGAGAATTTTAAAATTGAGGCATTGCTGGACCGGGACCCAATGTAGGCCAGCGAGCACAGGGGTGATGGGTGAACGGGACTTGATGTGAGTTAGGATATGGGCAGCAGAGTTTTGAATGAGCTCAAGTTTACGGGGGGTGGAAGATGGGAGGCCGGCCAGGAGAGCGTTGGAATAGTCAAGTCTAGAGGTAACAAAAGCATGGAAGAGAGTTTCAGCAGCAGATGAACAGGCAAGGGCGGAGACGAGCACTATCACAGAGGTGGAAGTAGGCGGTCTTGGTGATGGAGAGGATATGAGGTTGGAAGCTCAGCTCCAGGATAAATAGGATGGCGAAGTCCTCAAAGCCCTTCACGCCTCCTCTCACCTCAGCACGCCATTGCTGCCTGTCGGTGACCATGGGTGTCCCAATAATCAATGATCAAGTTGCACTGCTTCAAGTGAATCTGTAGTGTACCTTTCTAGCACCTTTGTTGCCCGCCCTGTCTTCTTCTGTCATCTGTCAGTTCTCCATAAAGCAGCTGCTTCAGTAACTGTACATCGTCCATCCTAACAATATGTCCGGCCAACGGAGCTGAACATTGATTATAATAGCCTCAGTACTGGAGCTTCATTGTTAGTGATCTTGACCAGCCACCTAATACGAAGTAAGGTGTGACGGTGTCTTTGGTGAAACCTTTTCAGCTGTTCAGCGTGCCTTCTATAGAGTGTCCATGTTTCGCATCCGTACAGGTGATTGGTAAAGAAAACCGCTATATAAACCTCTAGTTTGGTGACAACCTTGTTACCACACTTATTCCAAACACGCTTGAACAGTCTACCAAAGGCCACCCATGCTCTCTGTATGTGAACCATCAGTTCCTTATCGATCTCTGCATCAAAACATTCGCAAGATTTTTTGTAGTATGATCAATATATGGAATGGACTTCTGGAGACAAAAACCTTGGAAGCATTTAAACACTCGATGTAACGATGGAAAATTGTAGATTTTTTCTAGTGGATGAGGTAGGAAGAAAAAAGTGGCCCCGCTCACCCACATCTATCTTGTGATCTCTTTTTGAGTTTATTCTCTGAGTCAATGGCTTTTCTCTCAATTTGCCCCTATTTCACCTCGTCACCACTATTCTTCTTTCATCGCGTGAGAGTCTGGGCTCTGAATACAGCAACAACTGCTGGAGCCTTTGTTTAGTGATCAGCAATTAGTGCACATTGTTCGAAGGAGGCCAGCCTGGGAATACTGCTGCATAATTAGCGAGTCCAATCACACATTACAATGCATATGAACCCAGCAGAGTAAACCATATTCAGACAATGGGAGGGTCAGTGTGCAATAATTCTCCTTATGCCATCAAGGGTCATTCAACTTTGTGACAGTGGACCTTATCGCACTAGTTATAACCTGACTGATGTCAGAATGTGAATTACCCAAGATTTATCGTACATCCAGCGTGCTCACACTCAAAGTACGACTTACCCTTTTGCAGTGCACCGCAATCTGACACCAGGTAGGCACTGAATGGGTAAGTCATATTTTCCAGTTGGGATGGCTGAGGTTGGGCACATCACATTCTGCTAACGGGTACAATCCCAATAGGATAAATTACATTCTAAAAATTGGAAACATTCAAATGGGATGAGTCACTTTCTCAGAGGAGGCAGGACCCGAATGGGCGAAGTCATGTTTTCCAGTTTGGATGGCTGAAGTCGCATTCTGCCAATGGGTACAATCCAAGTGGATAAATCACATTCTGAAAGTTGGAATCATTTGAGCAGGGTGAGTCACAGTCTGCCAGTGGTCAGAATTCAATTGGGTTTTGGAGATTGGAGAGGATCTCACCGTGTAAGTCACATTCTACTGACAGAAATGATCGGAGTAGCGTAAATCACATTTTCAAATTGCAACATAACCAATAGGAAGGGTTACTACTCCAATGTGTAAGTATCATGTAACCATCAGCAAATCATGTATGTCAGTGCATGCTTCTCAGGAACATGTATGATGCTTACATTCCAAGACAGTTGACTATTAGAGAGCTTTTAGAAGGAGAAGGAAGAATGGTTCCCATGTAATTTGAAGGCATGGGCTATGTTGTACTGCCACGGTTCATGACATCTCTACATAACCCCCCACAACACGCAGCAGAACAAGTGCAATGATGTACTTGCGCATCGAAGGGTGTTCATTGGGCGAACGCTTGGTGTGCTTTAGATTCTAGGATTGTTCACTGCCTTCTTACAAAACGGTCTGGAGAAGGTGCATGCTGCACAGTACTTCCATGGGTAGAGGCGTTGCCGTGGACTTTAATGAGGTGCAGCTACAAGATGTGGAAGAACAATAAATGGAAGTACAGAATAGTCAGCAGATAACCAGTCAGTGCACTTGGGGAGACTGAGGCAGCTGGAGGTGGTTGCAACCATCTTCCAATGAACTCTACATTTGGGACCTATGGTTTAGGATGGGTCATTTTCACAGTGACTTGCTCTGCCTTCTGTCATACCATCAGTAACTGGATAAACAAGTGTGTTTAAAAAGAGCTATATTTTGTGCTTAAATAAAGAAATGTTGACTTCATGATACCTTAAAAGGTCAATCAAATTTATTACCTTTATACGCATTATAAATAGCTTTGTCTGAAGCAATTATTTTCATTGTGTTAAACAGCCCACAAATGGATCCATAACAATATCTCAATCATAGCCTGGCTATGTATTTAGAACATTTTCTATCCCATTTGTGGGCTATGTGTCATTAGTTTGGCTGTTTGAATTTGTTGGGGACCCTAAAAAGTGTGACCAGCTGAACGGGTGCCTGCGATGATTGAGTGTACTGTTTTTATTGAGTGTGTCTTCCCAGCTACCCCTCTGCTTCTGATGTTTATCTACATTGTCCTGTCTCGACATGTTCCTAAGATGTAGGAGAACGAACAGGTAGTGTAGGTGCAAAGACCACCCCCCCTCCCCCCCCTCCCCCCCGAGATGTTGTTGCTCTAAGCTCTACACTTTGAGGCCTGTGTGCTGCCTCTTTTGTAGGCATTTAAGTTGATTCAGAATTGCTGTTGCTATGAGTGCCATTGGGCATAACCCTTGCTTCTCCACACATGCTGAGGTTAGAGGAACTGCCAGCTGGACAATGATGTGTTCTGCAAATTTCTCTCTCAAAGTTGACTGTTCTCTTTCCCCCAGAGGATTGAATCAAGCCCTCCTGGCCTCTACAAAGTTTATTTCCCAGTACATGCATAGCATCAGTCTGGCCAGTCATGGGATCTATGCCAGTGCCTAGCACAATGGGGCTTGAAGCTAAAGATGACACAGCCACTGGCACTCGCTCAATGGCAGGCCGCAGTCGAGATGACCGTTGTTCCACTACAGTAGCCAGGTTGGACATGTGGCGCACATCTGGATGCAGGACTTCTTTCAATCACCCAAACTGACCTCAAAAGCCAAGTGACATCAGCCTTCACAACATATTGATGTATAATCCTTCCACAATGGGTTTACTGAAATCTGCCTTTAAGCAATGGAGGATAACATGCGGGCTGTGTCTGTGCCCAAAACTTCCTTAACCATCTGAAGCTCTTCTTTCCCTATACCCTCGTGTGATTCCCTTTCCCCATACTAATCCCATCATCTGGTGAATCCTGCTGTAAAATGCTACATGGGTGGTGCTGGATGACCTGGAAGGAGTGGGCTACTGTCAGTGTGGTGAATTCTGTTTCAAGTTACCTTCCTGGCTCATGTTTGGCACCATTTCATCTGTTGAAAGAGTAGATGAGATGTTATGATTAAGTGATGCCCCGTTTTACACTTCTGAAATGTTGGGTACGGTAGTGTAGTAGTTACGTTACTGGACTAGTAATCCAAGGACCTGGACTAACAATCCAGAAGAACGTGAGTTCAAATCCCACCGCGGCAGTTTGAGAATTTGAATTCAGTTTAAAAAGCTGGTATCAGTAAAAGTGACCATGAAGCTGTCGGATTGTTGTAAAAACCCAACTGGTTCACTAATGTCCTTTAGGGAAGGACACCTGTTGTCCTTACCCGGTGTGGCCTAGATATGACTTCAGTCCCACACCAACGTGGTTGACTCTTAAGTGGCCTCGCAAGTCACTCAGTTGTATCAAAGCACCATCAGTGGTTCAAGAACACTATCTTCTCCAGGTCAACAAGGAATGGGCAATAAATGCCGGCCTTGCCAGCGACGCCCACATCTCGAGAATGAATAGAACATAACAACTAAGTGCTTCTATAATGTGGATAGATACTGTAGAGATACGTTACTGAGCAGTGGAATCATCACACCTACCAGTGTGTCTGTGCACCTCAGAAAGATTTACTGCCAGGACGGTCACTGATCCAATAAGCTCCACCACGGATGTTCCCCAGGACCTTTCTGCGGAAAGATCCCCCCTCCCGCTGTGTTCCTACCTCTTGTATTCTGGGATGATTTAGCCCGGAATGAATATAATAGCAGTAATTGAGACACACCTATTGCTCTTGTAGGGTTTCTGCTCCTGTACTACAATTAAAAACTGGGTAACAGGTGGCTGCTTTTAATTGCTTTGCATCAGTGTCATTCCTGTCCTAAGCCAGAATAGTGCCTTGTGGGGAGACTCGTTCATTGTGAAATCTCTCCCACTGCTCTCTGAGAACCATATCCTTTTCAGAATTACAGTCATCCTTGTTTCATTTAGGGAGTCAGTGTATTATTTTGGGATGTACAGCCTTGCAACTGGAAGCAAGATACAGTTTATATCTGTGGGTTTACATTATAGCAGAACATCAGCTGCAATTCTAGGCATCACGTCACTATGGTAACAGGCAGTGGACAATTCTATTAGTTAGCCATATATGGTCACCATCTTCAGATTTGTCCTTGAAGCCTTCCTTAATGTATCCCTATTAGCTCACTCTGGTGCTCTTCTTGAGACCATGAAACCTCTTCCTGTTTACCTTCCAGATGTGTAAGATCATAGAATCATGCAGCACAGAAGGAGGCCATTCTGCCCATCGTGCCCGTGCCGGCTCTTTGAAAGAGCTATCCAATTAGTCCCCTCCCCGCTTTTTCCCCATAGCCCTGCAGATTTTTCCTTTTTAAGTATATATGCGTAGATTTAAAGTAATTGGTAGAAGGATTAGAGGGGAGTTGAGGAGAAATTTTTTCCCCCAGGGAGTGGTGGGGGTCTGGTACTCACTGCCTGAAAGGGTGGTAGAGGCAGAAACCCTCATCGCATTTAAGTACTTGGATATGCACTTGAAGTGCCGTAACCTACAAGGCTATGGACCAAGAGCTGGAAAGTGGGATTAGGCTGGATAGCTCTTTCTCGGCAGATACAGACATGATGGGCTGAATGGCCTCCTTCTGTGCCATAAATTTCTATGATGTGGAGATGCCGGTGATGGACTGGGGTTGACAATTGTAAACAATTTTACAACACCAAGTTATAGTCCAGCAATTTTATTTTAAATTCACAAGCTTTCGGAGGCTTCCTCCTTCCTCAGGTGAATGTTGTGGAAATGAAATCTTCGAGGATTTCATTTCCACAACATTCACCTGAGGAAGGAGGAAGCCTCCGAAAGCTTGTGAATTTAAAATAAAATTGCTGGACTATAACTTGGTGTTGTAAAATTGTTTACAATAAATTTCTATGATTCTATAACTCTATGATCCAATTCCCTTTGAAAGTTACTGTTGAATCTGCTTCCACCACCCATTCAGGCAGTGCATTCCATAATGGACACCGAGTTCACAAGCCCAGAATCTTCTTGCTTATGATGATGACCTTAAGGTGCTGAAAAGATTAGTCCTTTTTCTGGGAAGATGATTTATGGCTGTGTCAGAGAAACATGTTTTGTTTAACTGTAGCTCTTTCAGAATTGTCCAGTTGCTAGCCTGCCCTTATTTCAAATAGTTCAGTAGCCATTAAGCTACTTGAGAGATGTACTAAAATGCATTGGGATTTACCAGGATTCTGGGAATTACGATGACAAAATCATGTTTCACAAATTCAGCCAGAAGAAAACAGGCCCACTACTATTTCATTCTGTTGTTGCTAAATTAAAAACAAATGAGGAATATTGACTTCACAAAAGTGGAAAATAAGGCCCTAAGTAATTATTTTAGTAACTCCCAACTTAGGTATTTTCTTAGTGTTCATTTTTAAATCACAAGAAAATAGGAAGCATTAAAAACAATGTAGATTAGGCTGTTTTCAGTTTAAATATGGGAATTCTCATATGGTTCATAGAGCTAGGATGATTCAGGAAGGTATGTTATACTCTTGACAGCTGGAATGAGCTGAGGAGGATAATTCAGGTTCTAATAGTTTGGATGACCTGTGGTGGGTAAGTCTCATCCTGGCAGTTATCTCTCCCGCAAGGAACAACAGATCACTTCAGCGTGGTTTACCATGTAGAAAACCAAGTCAAAACACAATATACCCACTCTAATCCCATCGTGTTTGAGCGACTCACATTACGAGCTTGGAGCCATCAGCTGCTTAACCAATTAGTACACAGCTGCCCTCATATTAACATTTCCTTCAGTGTTTCCCCACTGTGGATGTACATCAACTGAGTG
Source organism: Heptranchias perlo (assembly GCF_035084215.1). Classification (NCBI taxonomy): domain Eukaryota; kingdom Metazoa; phylum Chordata; class Chondrichthyes; order Hexanchiformes; family Hexanchidae; genus Heptranchias; species Heptranchias perlo. Next base: position 4,835,954 of record NC_090355.1, read on the forward strand.
ATTGGGATGGGCTAGGCTTATTAACTTTATTAACCTACACTATTAGTGCTAGGGTGACTAGGACAACAACTGTAATCATGATGTCAGTGCTTAGAGCAATAGTATACTTTCTGCTGATAATGTTCAGTATGATCCATGGACTTTACCATGCGTAGGATCATTGCTGGTTGAGTTAGGATAATACACTCATGAGGGGTACTTTTCACCTTCACCAGCTGAGGTTTCAGCCTCTAACAGTACCTGTTTGGTTGCTTTTTAAAATTATTTGTAGAAAAACAAAAGTACAAATTTTGAAAACTTTATTCAGGTAAGGTTTAAGTTGAGTTTTTTTAAAGAAAAACAGAGCGGCCGTGTATGTTTGTGAGAGAGAGCAAGAGAGGGAAGACAGAGATCCAGTTCAAATGTGACAAACCACTGATTCCATACATGTTACAGCTTTTGTTTGTGTTTAAATTATAAATATTCTATGCATTTCAAAAATTATATCAAGCTGAAGAAAACAGAAACAGACAGAGACAGAGGGGTGGAAATTGGTTACAGCCTGTTTTTGGGTCCATAGCCAGCAGCGCACCAACAGCGCATCCCAACCAAGAGGCCCAAGCCTAGCCCAAAATTGGTCCTTGGGCCTCGTTAATATTTGCATGAGCTGCCGGCACCTGTCGCGCCTCCACAGGCAGCTCGCCCCTTTGACAAAGATGAATGTCTGGCCGCTTCCCTCATTGGCAGCGGACCGAAGGTGAGTCTCAGAATTGTGGGGGTGGTGGAGCAGCATCGGGTGGAGGGCCGATCATGAGTGCTGTGGTGTCCAGGGAACACTCCTGTTCCTCCTGGCTCCACAGCAACAATTTCCAATTGATTTATTAAAAAATAAGCTAACCACCGCAGTGGCCGCTGAAGAATCCCAAGTGGAGCAGGCCCGACTCTTACTTCGCTGATCGACAAACAATTTTGGCAAGGGGGCCTAAAACAGATGTTGGGCCCCTCATTTACATATTTAAGAGGACTAACGCCTGCTTTAGGTCGTCACCCGGGACATTGCGCTCCAAAATTGTTCCTTTTTGCCCCCCTTTCCAGGAGCAACAAGGACCAATTTCAACCCCAGTGTCTTTTCTCATCCTAATTTGAGTTCTGTAATGAAGTGAATTTTGAAAACTTTTCAGGCAAACATGCTGTTATTATCTCCACTTGTGTCTACTTAGTGACAAATTTGATGGAGAGAGGGAAGCACGTAGACAGAGGCAGAGAGAGACATGTGTCCAGAAATCAATTACAAAATACTGAATTCAGTGTTTGCGGAGATCTCTTGAACACACCCCATCCCCCCATTTGTTAGGCCTCCATGCTTCTCTTACTGCTGATGGACACTAGGAATGCTTCAGTGAGTCAAAAGCAATATTTTTACCCCTTTCCCTAGTTCTGCCAAACCCTAGATTTCCCCTGCATGGTGTTATTTTATGTCATGCAGCTAGGATGAGAAAAGGCTTTCAGGCCCATACATCCTTGTCCTATTTTTTTGTTGGATCTCATCCCCCTAGCCTTTCCTCTTCCTCCCCCCCACCCCACCTCTTGGGAGAGCCAAAAAAACAGAGACCTGCAACAAATTCAGGAATCCTCTGAAAATAATTCCTCTCTGACCCCTTAAAGGTGAACAGGCAAGCCCCAGGAGTCCTCTAGTTCTATCTGACCCCATCATCTCAAACACACTATTTACTTGCATGTTGTCTATGCATTTAAAAATATCAAATACCTGAATCAGAGCCATTCTAAATTTACATCTCTCCAGCGAATAGAAACCAAAGGCACGACATTTATCTTCATCTTGGGCAGGGAACCATCCTTGTTGACTTTCTGCTCTAGAGCCAGAGTGTCCTCTTGGGATGGGGGCGGGAATTGTATACAGTAGTCCAAAATAGGTCACAACAAAGCTTTATATAACTCTAATATCAGGTTCTGAATAGTTTAGGCAGTATAGCCCAAGACCACATTCACTTTGTCTGTAGCCTCCTGACACTGCACTTGAACTTTTAGGGGGTGTTAAACAATCACACCCAAGTCTTTCTCCTTAATCCTACACCCACACGTGCTATATCCTGTATCCTTATTCTGTCCACCTATATGTGGAACTGCACACACATCTATAGGGAAAGCCATTTTCCAATTTTAGACCCACTTCCCAATCTCTGCAGATCCATTTCCCTTTTCAAAGGTCTTGACTCTACTGGACAATTTGGTATCATCTGCGAATTTAGTTACTGTACTGTCTATACCCTCTTCCAGATCATAACTGCTCCACAGTGATTCCAGACCAAAAGACCCTCCATGGTGCTAAGCCCCAAGCATCTCCGCTGGAATGCTGCCAAATATTGAAGCACTACTGCAGTCTGCTAAAGGTGAGGATCAGCCCCACTGAACCAAATATCCAGGACTACCCCCCTCCACACATAGCACCTAAACCCTCCCCTTCCCTCTCTCCCTCAGTACTACTAAATTCCAGATACCTACCTCCAACTGTTAAATCTTGCGTACAATCTGGTTATATATCTTCAGCCTTACAAATGATAAGGGATAAAATTAAATACACAGATAAAAATATGTATGTAAAATAAATGCCACTCATTTACAGTTTTCACAGAATAATGAACAGAGTTGTGGAATTCTATCTCTTAAAGCCCCAGTAAAAAATCCAAGAATGCCATGTAATTAAAACTGAATTTGACTCATTCAATCACCATAAATCAGTGGCATTGCTGCAATACCCTATGTGGCAAAAATGCACCAATTGTAAAATAGAGAATTGTTAAATTCACAATGAGCAATGCCACGGGAGATCCACTAGGACTTTTAAAAAGCCTTTAAAAATTATGATCGCTACATACACAAAGGCTTATGTGGTGTGGAAGGGGGTTGACTAATTTGTATTTCAGTGTCATGAGTCTCTTTTGGATGAGAAGTTAAACTGAGCCCCGTTTGCCCTCACAGTTGGACGTAAAAGATCCCAGGCGCTATTTTGAAGAAGAGCAGGGGAGTTCTCCCCAATGTCTTGGCCAATATTTATTCCTCAACCAACATCACTAAAACAGATTATCATCTGGTCATTATTTAGTTTCTGTTTGTGGGAGCTTGCTGTGTGTAAATTGGCTGCCGTGTTTCCTACATTACAACAGTGACTACGCTTCTAAAGTACTTCATTGGCTGTAATGCACTTTGGGACATCCTGAGGTTATGAAAGGTGCTATATTAATGCAAGTTCTTTTTTCTCTTCATGAGTACTTTCCCACTGTGGATGATATTCTTGTTTAAGGCAAGTAGTACCAACAGTGGGTATTTTTCAAACTTAGTTAAATTCTGCTGCTGTCTAATCAAGAATAACCAATAGTAGCAGTTACAAAATTACACAGTATGTGGGAATAGCAGTAAAACAATTTTTTATGAAGCCAAACCATTTTATATAAATATAACCACTGCTATATTTGTTGTATTCAGTTATATAAGTCTTTGGTATTTTCGAACTTGGAGTATTATGTCCATATTTAGTACCCACAACTGTGATGGATATTGAGGCTGCAGAGAAAGTTCAGAGGACAACAAAAATGATGCTTAAACTTGGATCTCTTCATTATGAGGATAGCCTTACAGTTAGGACGATCAGAGAAATGTAACCTAAGGGGATGCATGTGAGGGCTTTAAAATGATGAAGGATTCAATGTAGTAGATTTGGAAAAGATACTTGAAATGAACGATGATGGTAGGATAAGATATGTTGGAAAATATTCAGATTAACGGTCGGGAAATAACTATTTTGTCAAAGGGTTAAAGGCTGCTGAAGCAGGTAATTGCTGGATGTGGTAAGTTATGGGTATGCTGCAGTCCTTTAGGAAGGGACTTGACATGTTCCTGAGGGAAGAAGACATTGGTTTGTGGATTAGTTAAGTTTGTCGGTGATGTGTCATGGGTAACCATGGTCAACTGGTGCGTGCTCGATTGTCTTATGGAGACGGGGAGGAATTTCCCGGAGTTTTTCCTGAAATTGGAGTCTTTGTTCCTCTTTGTTTTGTCTCCACAGCAGTTCATAGTATCACAGTATCATAATAGGTACAGCGCAAGAGGAGGCCCTATGGCCCATCGTGCCTTTGCTGGCTCTTTGAAAGAGCTATTCAATTTGTCCCATTCCCCTGCTCTTTCCCGATAGCCCTGTCATATTTTTTTCCCTTCAAGTATTTATCTAATTCCCTTTTGAAAGCTTCTATTGAATCTGCTTCCACCACCCTTTCAGGCAGTGCATTTCAGATCATTATAACTCACTGCATAAAAAAATGTTTCCTTATGTCGCTTCTGGCTCTTTTGCCGATCACCTTAAATCTGTTCCCCCTGGTTTCCGACCCTTCTGCCATTGGAAACAGTTTCTCCTCATTTACTCCATCAAAACCATTCATGATTTTGAACACCACTATCAAATCTCCCTTTAACCTTCTCTGTTCTAAGGAGAACAAGCCCAACTTCTCCAGTCTCTTCATATAACTCAAGTCCTTCTTGGTATCATTCTAGTAAATCTCCTCTGCATGGTCTTGATGCCCTTCCTAAAGTTTGGTGCCTAGAATTGAACACAATACTCCAGCTGAGGCCTGACCAGTGTTTTATAAAGGCTTAGCATAACTTCCTTGCTTTTGTACTCTATATTTCTATTAATAAAGCCCAGGATCCCATATGCTTTTCTGACAGCCTTCTCAACTTGTCCTGCCACCTTCATGGATTTGTGTATGTGCACCCCAAGGTCTCTATGTTCCTGCACCCCCTTTAAAATTGTACCATTTAGTTTATATTGCTTCTCCTCATTCTTCCTGCCAAAATGTATCACTTCACACTTCTCTGCGTTAAATTTCATCTGTCATATGTCTGCCCATTTCACCAATCTGTCTATGTCCTCTTGAAGTTTGTCATTATCCTCCACATTGTTTACTACATTTCCGAGTTTCGTGTCATCTACAAACGTTGAAATTATACCCTCGATACCCAAGTCCAGGTCATTAATATATATCAAAAAGAGCAGTGGTCCTAATACTGACACCTGGGGAACAGCACTGTATACTTCCCTCCAGTCTGAAAAACAACTGTTCACCACTACTCTCTGCTTTCTGTCCCTTAGCCAATTTTGTATCCACGCTGCCACTGCCCCTTTAATCCCATGGGCTTTATTTTTGCTAACAAGTCTATAATGCGGTACTTTATCAAATGCCTTTTGAAAGTCCATATACACAAACATCAACAGCATTACCCTCATCAATCCTATCCATTACTTCATCAAAGTTAACATTATTAGCGGATGAGAAGAGCGGTGCCTGAGATTGCAGGTCTGCAGGATAGGGTGAGCTGATTGCCGGCCTTTTCTTGCCCTTTCTTTTTGTGTCACCAATACAACCTGATCTCAGTTAAAGGCTGTGGCATCACCGACACACGATCTCACTAGCCAGCTCCAATATCACCAACCCGTGGAATCGGGCATGATCTCACACGCCATCCCCAATGTTGCCAATGGAGATTGTTGAACGTTTTGCATAACAATTTATGGATCACCAAGTTATCATGTTCCAGTCCCGCATTTTGGCTGCAATATCGACCCAACCTGTTCTCTTACATAACAACTCCAATATCCCTGACACAACTTGCTCCACTGTCAAATACAAGCTCATCTACCAAGACTGATAACCAAATAAGCCATTTTAAAGACTCATGGATTGTATTGTGACTACAGGAGTTGGCCCTGACACATATGCTAACTATACAGGACCCAGATGTCTCTAAACTTAGCAGGCGCCATTGAATGATAACCTTTTACCCATGTGCATTCAATATTAATTCCTGTTAAATGAATATTTCATATAGAATATAGTGATGTGGCTAACGTGGTTCTTTTGAAGGTGAATCATAATTGGAATATTTGAACGTGCTGTGGTTTGAGTGGATAAATCTACATTGTTTCAGTGCATTATCTGCAAATTAGTTCCAGTAGTATTTCTGTGCCTTATTACTGTTTAATTAATCATAAAAACTGGATTCACAGATGTGCTGTTTATAGCACATCATAAGGATACTGGGTGGATCAGTATTCATCTTTCCCCAAATCTATTTTCTTTCATATGCAATCTAAGGCGATAGAAAAGATGGTATGTACTATTTTATTGGAACACTGCATTCTAAATCTAAGTGAGCTCTGGAACAATCTAAGATTACAGACCAGGTTTCAACACACTCAGCTCTACTTTTATAAATAAACTTGTCCTCTTCACTAACCTTTTATTCTTAATGGGATTTCTGGCCGTACCACTCCATGAAGAACAAGACACCACTGATTGGAGCTTCTGTTGCACTTTACTATGTGCAAGTTTAAAATGGTGTAATACATCCAGCATGCTGTAATGTGAAGTGACACAGGATAATCCTCACAACTGCCCCCAGTTGGTGAGTTCCTGATCTTAGCTGTGCTGTTGGGGAGGAACTGAATGATGTTTTCCCCATACAGAAGGAAAACACAGTTGGTCTTATGTGCTCCTAAGTAGCTACAGAGAATCACTGGTAGAGATCTGGTAGTAGACTGTCTAATGGACATGCAAGGCAACCTATAGAAAGAAAGATAGCATCTTATCACATCTCTCAGTGCTTCACATATAGTGAATTACTTTGAAGTGAATTGCTATTATACACAGCAAGGTCCCGCAAATAGGAGGTTTTTTTTATTCGTTCATTGGATGTGGGCGTCGCTGGCAAGGCCGGCATTTATTGCCCATCCCTAATTGCCCATGAGAAGGTGGCGGTGAGCCGCCTTCTTGAACCGTTGCAGTCCGTGTGGTGACGGTTCTCCCACAGTGCTGTTAGGAAGGGAGTTCCAGGATTTTGACCCAGCCACGATGAAGGAACGGCGATATATTTCCAAGTCGGGATGGTGTGTGACTTGGAGGGGAACGTGCAGGTGGTGTTGTTCCCATGTGCCTGCTGCTCTTGTCCTTCTAGGTGGTAGAGGTCGCGGGTTTGGGAGGTTCTGTCGAAGAAGCCTTGGCGAGTTGCTGCAATGCATCCTGTGGATGGTACACACTGCAGCCACAGTGCGCCGTTGGTGAAGGGAGTGAATGTTTACGGCGGTGGATGGGGTGCCAATCAAGCGGGCTGCTTTGTCCTGGATGGTGTCGAGCTTCTTGAGTGTTGTTGGAGCTGCGCTCATCCAAGCAAGTGGAGAGTATTCCATCACACTCCTGACTTGTGCCTTGTAGATGGTGGAAAGGCTTTGGGGAGTCAGGAGGTGAGTCACTCGACGCAGAATACCCAGCCTCTGACCTGCTCTCGTAGCCACAGTATTTATATGGCTGGTCCAGTTAAGTTTTTGGTCAATGGTGACCCCCAGTATGTTGATGGTGGGGGATTCGGCGATGGTAATGCCGTTGAATGTCAAATGGAGGTGGTTAGACTCTCTCTTGTTGGAGCTGGTCATTGCCTTGCACTTATCTGGCGCGAATGTTACTTGCCACTTATCAGCCCAAGCCTGGATGTTGTCCAGGTCTTGCTGCATGCGGGCTCGGACTGCTTCATTATTTGACGGGTTGCGAATGGAACTGAACAATGTGCAATCATCAGCGAGCATCCCCATTTCTGACCTTATGATGGAGGGAAGGTCATTGATGAAGCAGCTGAAGATGCTTGGGCCTAGGAACTGCCCTGAGGAACTCCTGCGGCAATGTCCTGGGGCTGAGATGGTTGGCCTCCAACAACCACTACCATCTTCCTTTGTGCTAGGTATGACTCCAGCCACTGGAGAGTTTTCCCCCTGATTCCCATTGACTTCAATTTTACTAGGGCTCCTTGGTGCCACACTCGGTCAAATGCTGCCTTGATGTCAAGGGCAGTCACTCTGACCTCACCTCTGGAATTCAGCTCTTTTGTCCATGTTTGGACCAAGGCTGTAATGAGGTCTGGAGCCGAGTGGTCCTGGCGGAACCCAAACTGAGCATCGGTAAGCAGGTTATTGGTGAGTAAGTGCCGCTTGATAGCACTGTCGACGACACCTTCCATCACTTTGCTGATGATTGAGAGTAGACTGATGGGGCGGTATTTGGCCAGATTGGATTTGTCCTGCTTTTTGTGGGCAGGACATACCTGGGCAATTTTCCACATTGTGGGGGAGATGCCAATGTTGTAGTTGTACTGGAACAGCTTGGCTAGAGGCGCAGCTAGTTCTGGAGCACAAGTCTTCAGCACTACAGCTGGGATGTTGTCGGGGCCCATAGCCTTTGCTGTATCCAGTGCACTCAGCCGTTTCTTGATATCACGTGGAGTGAATCGAATTGGCTGAAGACTGGCTTGTGTGATGGTGGGGATGTCGGGAGGAGGCCGAGATGAATCATCCACTCGGCACTTCTGGCTGAAGATGGTTGCAAACGCTTCAGACTTGTCTTTTGCACTCACGTGCTGGTCTCCGCCATCATTGTGGATGGGGATGTTTGCAGAGCCTCCTCCTCCCGATAGTTGTTTACTTGTCCACCACCATTCACGACTGGATGTGACAAGACTGCAGAGCTTTGATCTGATCCGTTGGTTGTGGAATCGCCTTGGAGTGAGCTGAATGACCAGTTAATCTGTTTTTGGGGGTGATGCTGGTTGATGCAAGAATCTTGGCCAGGATACCAGGAGAACTCCCTGTTCTTCAAATAGTGCATGGGGTCTTTAGCGTCCACCTGAACCAAAGCAGATGAGGTTTTGGTTTTACGGATCATCTAAAGGACACCACTTGCAATAGTGCAACACTTCCTCAGTGCTACACTGAAGTGTTAAGCCTAGATTACCTGATCAAATCCTAGAGTGGAACCTACAACCTACTGACTCAGAGGCGAGAGTGCCAACAAGTGAGTCAAGCTCGTGCTAGCTTGGCAGTATCAGAGAGGGAGAGACATCAACAAATGGGTATGTTCTTTTTTAATCAATAATATTCTGCCAAGTACAACAAAAGGGAAAGAGATAGGCCATGATTCAGTGGAGGAATTCAGGGCATAATCAGTTATTGCATAATTCTGTATAGTTCATTCAGCATCAAATTGCAACACATTCCTCTCTCCTTGGATTGTTTCTTCATGAGGTATAAATTATTATTATCAGCTTGAAGAACTTCTCTCTTTCTATGTAACATAGCTTTGATTTTCTTTCCTGCCTATAAAACTAAGACTATTATTATAAATTAGTAATCCACTTGAGAAACTCAAGTCAACGGGCAAAATATTTATGATATTGGCCGACATGGTGGTCTGGCCACAGAGAACACTTATACTTCTGGGACTTGTCTTTGAATCCAATTCGCACTGGTGCGATGAAAGTTTCCTCACTCTTTGGCTGTGAAGGCACTACCTGAAATGGGTTTGGGACAGTGTCTATGCAATTCTTCGTGGATGTATGCCAAGAACGCAAAACTGGCCATGATTTGGCACAAACTGACACTAAATTAATTGGCTTTCTGAGAGGCCATAGGATTGTCTGATCATAAAATGGTGCAGTGAAGGGTGTTCATGTGAGGGTGAGGTTAAGGCACGATGCAGGGAGCTTGATTCTGCTGCTAACCTAGAGGTGAACACTGCGGGCCAGTGGCATCACAGAAGCAGTTAATTTACTTCTTGATGCATGATGCACCAAAGTTTACATTTCTGGAAATGGTACACTCCATCTTTGACAACTGCACATTAAACACAAGTAAGGTGCAATAAATCAATTCAGTTTGTCCATGTTGGAGTCAGACAAGGAAGTTCTCTTGGTAAATAGCCTTTGTGTAAGCCATCTGTCAGAGAAATAAAATTAGAATTAGAGAATAAAGATAAAATTAGATCTGTGAGTTAATAGGGTGCTATTTTATTTTGTATACTATAAATTAGCATTCCTGTTTTGTGTGTTTGTATTAATATTAGTCACGGTGGAAATGGAAAATTTATGGATGGGCTGAGGGACTATTGAATGGTTCTAGTATTTGTAGCATATATATATTTAAAGTAAGAATGTCAGTTGTGTTGGGACAACAGTGTTTTATCACTCATGAATTTATTTCTTTGCAGGGTATCCTGCAGGTTGTCCGACACAATAGGCCCTGAATACATATGCACTTTATAAAGATCTGTCTTCTACATACTGCCCTTTCTATTACTCCGCTAACCTCTTTCTTGCCACCGGCCTTCTTCCTGGAAGAGCTCATGGCTTCCCTATGTTGTACTCTAGGTATCCTCAGTCATGCCCAATGTTGGTTTCCCAAAGCAGCAACTCTCATTCCCTTCTACTGGCGCAAGAATCCTGCATATTGATGCCAAATTTGCCGGGAGTTGTCATCATGCATTTGTAACGAGGAACTCCACGCTCTCCCAATTCAGGGAAAACAGTGGAGTGTTGGGATGGCTTTTAGGAGACAAGACATACCCCTTGCTTCCATGGCTCATGACTTTACTTTGACTGCCAAACCCTCCAGCAAAACATTACTACAAGGCCCATGCATCCACCTGAGTGGTCACTGAGAGGGCTAAAGGAGTCTGTAGTTCTCTGCCTTGATAAATCAAGAGGGGCACTGTTACATGATTCCAAGCAGGTCTTGCTTGTGATTGTCTGCAGTGCTCTTCACAACTTTGTAATTGAGAAATGATTGGTCATGGAATGGCAGGTGGAGGTGGGTCTGAATGCTCAGAAACCAGGAGGATTAGTATTTGGAAGACTGCCAGCGACATTTGTAGGGAAATCATTGGATTAAGCTCTGGAATTCCCTCCCCAAACCGCCTCTCTCTCCTCCTTTAAGATGCTGCTTAAAACCTAACTCTTTGACCAAGCTTTTGGTCACCTGTCTTAATGTCTCATTTGGCTCGGTATTAATTTTTGTCTGATTATGCTCCTGTGAAGCACCCTGGGATGTTTTACTATGTTAAAGGCGCTATATAAATACAAGTTGTTATTGATTAAATACATTGTGAGACCTGATAATATTGTGTAGCTGGAAAGCCAAGCTGTATTACAACATTATTTTAAATTTAGAATAAGCATGCCAGACTACTTACAAATCTATTGAGCCATGGTGTAATATGAATAAAGATTTGCTGTTCCATTTAAGAAACATAGGAACAGGAGCAGGCCATTCAGACTCTTGAGCCTGTACCGTCAATCAATTAGATCATAGCTGACCTGTATCTCAACTCCATTTATTCACCTTTGTTCCATATGATGCCAACAAAAATCTATCGATCTGTCTTGAAAATTTCAAGAGGTCAGCGTGGTCATTGAATGGGGTCCCATGGTGCCAAACTGGATAGGGACAGTGGCAGTTCTCTTTCCTTGGCTGCCCTGGTCAGGTCATTATGCTTATTTCTTAGTTGTCAGCTGAGTCAGAAAGTCGTGGGTTCAAACCCCACTCCAGGGACTTGAATACATAATCTAGGCTGATACTCCAGTGCAGTATTGAGGGAGTGCCGCACTGTTGGAGGTGCCGTCTTTCAGATGAGACGTTAAACTGAGGCCTCGTCTGCCCTCTCAGGTGGATGTAAAAGATCCTATGGCACAATTTCGAAGAAGAGCCCTGGCCAATATTTATCCCTCAACCAACATCACTAAAACAGATGATCTGGTCAATATCACATTGCTGTTTGTGGGACCTTGCTGAATGCAAATTGGCTGTTGGGTTTCCTACATTACAACGGTGACTACACTTCAAAAGTACTTGACTATAAAGCACTCTGGGATGTCCTGAGGATGTGAAAGAAGCTATATAAATGCAAGTTCTTTCTTTCTGTCTTTCTTACAGCACTGGTCGTGGGTGTGAGGTGTCATGCCCTTCACATGGCTCTGGTTAACTGCTTGTCGAACAAGTAGTCTTCACCCTGTCCAGTCTCATTGAGGACGATCTTCAGATTAGCTCCTGAAATATGTTAGGCTTGCCTCCTCCTGCCACCACTTTTCTGATGCCTTTCTTGTGAGCCACCCAGGTGTGAAGTAGAAGCCACAGCAGCTTAGAGAAAGCAAGGGAATCCTTTGGCTAGGCATCAATGCAGTTGAACATTCCGACAAAAGCTAGAGAAAAAAACACACACAACACCCACCATTTGCCTTCTGTGCCACCAGGAACCTGCTGCCACCGTAAGCAGCAAGTTTCCTCCCCCCTCCCGCCACACCTAAATGATTTACTCCCATGTTGCGCGGAACTTGCGCTCCTGTCTCACCAGTGCACATTTAAATAAGCAGGCTCCGCAGTTTCCGCTGGGGTCATTAGTACAAACCATAAGTCCTGAGCAACTAGCGTAACAGGGCACAAACCACAATGCAAGTTCTTGGGGCCAATATATGTTAATGTTATTGGAATGTAGTAATGGATCCCATTGTCTCAAGGTGGTGTACGTGAGAAATGTCATTCTCCATCTGGATCTGATCGGCAATCCAGAAACTTGTGAGATGTATGGACTTAACCCCTTGTCAGCTGAAATTAACCAAATAACAATGTCTTAATATAATTTTATACAAAATCTCTCCTAGGCCAAATAGTTAAAAATCTCAAAATATGACATCCATCATGACCGCTGCAGCCCTTGTGGAAATGGTGCTTGCATGATGGTGATTGTGATTCACAGCAATTATTGTGCAACTGAGTTGCTTCCTAGGCCACTTCAGAGGGCATTAAAAGTCAACCTTGTAGTGTGGACTAGAGTCACTTGTAGGCCAGAGCAAATGCGCTCATTCCTTGCTAATGCTTCACAGTCTCCAAACCCTGTGGTACAATTCCCAATGTCTGTAACTTTAAATCTCCAGGCCGCACACTCAGGAATGTCCAAAGAAGCCTCGCTCTCCGTGGCCAAATCCCCCTATTATCCTGGAGGTTAAGGACAATCCCAAACTCCTCTTCTTGATGAAAAGCTGCCTTCTTTGATCCTCTTCTTCGTCTCTCCCCATCCTCAGCTCCAATGTCAAGTGTGAGGAGCTCATGGATTGTTATGTTTTGAAGGTCAAGACTACCACATGACTTCCACATATACTTCATAATCCTTGTCTTACTCCTTAATTTCTCCCCCTGCCCTCCATGGGCTCAGCTCCTCCATGAGACCCATCTTCTGCCCTCTTGGACCCTTCCAACCCAAGTCCTTGCTATACATCTAGCACTTCTTGTCCCGGTGCTAGCTTTCCTCAGGTTCTGCTTTCAAAACTGCATCATCAGCCCCTCCTTCAAAGACTCATCCTCAAACACTCTGTCTTCTCCATTTATTGCCCTCTCTCAAACTTCGCATTCCTCTCTATTGCATTGTGTAATCACCAGAGAACTTCATGTCCACCTCTCTCATCTGGTCCAAATCCCTTCAGACCAGTTTCTGCTCTGCCTACAGGATTGAAATTGCCCTGGTCACTGACATATTTGGTGACTGCCAACGTGCAGCACTATCCCTCCTTGTCCTGCTTGACCTCGCCAGACCATTCCATCCTCCTCCTCCTCTGTGGTTCACCTAGGTTGGCACTGCCCTTGCTGTGTTCCACACCAACCTGTCCCAGTACAGCCAGCATATCTCCTGCAATTGCTTCACCCACCTACGCTGCTTTGTCCCATGGCTCCACTCCTGCTCCTCCTGATCCACAAGGAAACCTTTAAAAAATAAAAAAATGACTAACCTTTTTGGCCCTCTTCAGGGCCTGCTGATCTATGGCCTCTGGTTTCCCTAGCGAGGCCAGCACCAGGTCGCTACTACGGGTTAAAATGTTGTCGGGGTCTGAATGATGTCATCAGACCCCGACTTTTGAATCTCAACGAGACCCTCGCTTGCCTGGGACGAAGGCCTTACCCGCAGCCCGAAATGCGCCTGTTAAATGATGTGGGGCATGTGTGCTGTGTGGATCCGGTGAGTGCCATGCTGCCGTTATTTTAACTTCCTGCATGCCCCGTTCTCGTTGTGGGTGGGGTGGTTAAAATCACCAGTCTGAAACCATCCTGCTCACCTTCTGTCAAAAACTCCTCACCCCAGTGCCCAATTCCATCTCCCTCTCTGGTTGTTGCACTCAGACTGAACCTGACTATGCACAACCTTAGTGTCGTGTTTAGCCCTAAGCTTCAACCCTCAAATACCTAAAGTCACCTATTAGCATCTCTGCAACATTCTTTGCCTCTGCTCTTATCTTATTCGCAACACAACCTTTGTCACGTCCAGGCTCGATTTCTCCAACACTTTCCTCACTGGCCTCCTTCCTCTCACCCAATATAACAAGCAACGTATCCAAAAAATCTGGGGCCTCTATCCCATCTCACACCATGTCCTGCTCCCCTGTCGTTCCTCCTGCCCACGACAACCCCATTGTCCCTTGTCCCCCAATGCATTGTGTTCCAAATCCTTGACCTTGTTGACAAATCCCTCCATGGCCTTTGCCTTTACCTGCTTCTGCAATGCCATGTGCCAGTGCTCACCCTCATCCTTTTGAACTTCTGCTGCACCTTCATGGCCGAGCCTTCAGCCGCGATCTGGAATCCTTTCCATAAATCTCCTTGCCTTGCTATCTCCCTCACCCTGTTTCTAAAGCATCCTCAAAATCTACCTCTTTGACCGTGCATTTGGCCATCTCCCTTGACTCTTCCCTCTTCCTGTGAAGCGCCGCGGATGTTTTATGGTGTCACAGGTGTTATATAAATGCAAGTTGTTGTTTCTTTGGTATGAAGAGAGAGAGAAATAAAAATCCATTTTAAAGAAGTTTGACAAAAGAAAGAATTTCCTTTTATATAAAGTATAGTAAACAGCTGAGATGTTATTGGGCTGTTAAAGGTTCAGAGTTGTGAAGTATCGGTTTATTTCTCTCCCCCTTCACTGTTTTTTAATGGGTTTATTTCGGTGCATCTCTTCATCCTGTGAGAATCTGAGAGGCTCATTTGCTTTTTTCAAATGACTTTGACATATGTTGGAGACTGACTTGTCAATGCTTTTATTTCAGGCAAGGCTGATATTTATTTAAATTTATTAACAACAGGCAACGCACGTGAACCGAAGCACATGTGGAGTAAAGAATGGATTGATGTTAAAAACATTTCTGACTTCTGAACCATTTTTGACTTTTAAGGGATCTTTTACATATCTGAAAACTGCAATAAATAGTGATGTCATGAGGAGTGTACATATTACAGAGAGGGAGGTGCTGGAAGTCTTAATGCGCATCAAGGTAGATAAATCTCCGGGACCGGATGAAATGTATCCCAGGACGTTATGGGAGGTTAGGGAGGAAATTGCGGGTCCCCTAGCAGAGATATTTGAATCATCGACAGCTACAGGTGAGGTGCCTGAAGATTGGAGGGTAGCAAATGTTGTGCCTTTGTTTAAGAAGGGCGGCAGGGAAAAGCCTGGGAACTACAGACCGGTGAGCCTGACATCTGTAGTGGGTAAGTTGTTAGAGGGTATTCTGAGAGACAGGATCTACAGGCATTTGGAGAGGCAGGGACTGATTAGGAACAGTCAGCATGGTTTTGTGAGAGGGAAATCATGTCTCACAAATTTGATTGAGTTTTTTGAAGGGGTAACCAAGAAGATAGATGAGGGCTGTGCAGTAGACGTGGTCTACATGGACTTTAGCAAAGCCTTTGACAAGGTACCGCATGGTAGGTTGTTACATAAGGTTAAATCTCACGGGATCCAAGGTGAGGTAGCCAATTGGATACAAAATTGGATTGACGACAGAAGACAGAGGGTGGTTGTAGAGGGTTGTTTTTCAAACTGGAGGCCTGTGACCAGCGGTGTGCCTCAGGGATCGGTGCTGGGTCCGCTGTTATTTGTTATTTATATTAATGATTTGGATGAGAATTTAGGAGGCATGGTTAATAAGTTTGCAGATGACACCAAGATTGGTGGCATTGTGGACAGTGAAGAAGGTTATCTAGGATTGCAACGGGATCTTGATAAATTGGGCCAGTGGGCCGATGAATGGCAGATGGAGTTTAATTTAGATAAATGTGAGGTGATGCATTTTGGTAGATCGAATCGGGCCAGGACCTACTCCGTTAATGGTAGGGTGTTGGGGAGAGTTATAGAACAAAGAGATCTAGGAGTACAAGGTTCATAGCTCCTTGAAAGTGGAGTCACAGGTGGATAGGGTGGTGAAGAAGGCATTCAGCATGCTTGGTTTCATTGGTCAGAACATTGAATACAGGAGTTGGGATGTCTTGTTGAAGTTGTACAAGACATTAGTAAGGCCACACTTGGAATACTGTGTACAGTTCTGGTCACCCTATTATAGAAAGGATATTATTAAACTAGAAAGAGTGCAGAAAAGATTTACTAGGATGCTACCGGGACTTGATGGTTTGACTTATAGGGAGAGGTTGGATAGACTGGGACTTTTTTCCCTGGAGAGTAGGAGGTTTAGGGGTGATCTTATAGAAGTCTATAAAATAATGAGGGGCATAGATAAGGTAGATCGTCAAAATCTTTTCCCAAAGGTAGGGGAGTCTATAACGAGGGGGCATAGATTTAAGGTGAGAGGGGAGAGATACAAAAGGGTCCAGAGGGGCAATTTTTTCACTCAAAGAGTGGTGAGTGTCTGGAACGAGCTGCCAGAGGCAGTAGTAGAGGCAGGTACAATTTTGTCTTTTAAAAAGCATTTGGACAGTTACATGGGTAAGATGGGTATAGAGGGATATGGGCCAAGTGCAGGCAATTGGGACTAGCTTAGTGGTATAAACTGGGCGACATGGACATGTTGGGCCGAAGGGCCTGTTTCCATGTTGTAAACTTCTATGATTCTACACACACCCTGCAAAATTGCGAGGAGTCAGCCCACTGTGTATCAGTTTTGTATCAGCACTTAGGCAGGAAAGTTTAACCATAGCTGAGAGCCGAACATCGGTCCTTGTGCTCTTCATAAAAGTGAGAGCTCGTCCTCCAATAAAAACAGTTTTCTTTTAATTCCAGTGCACAGGCTGGAATGGGTGTATGAATGTGATATCTCCTGGCTAATTCTCTTATTTTTCACAGTTACTGTGTTGGGTTTAATAGATTTCTGCTGTTAAAATCTTGTGCTTTAGAAAGAAAGAAAGAAAGAACTTGGATTTAAATAACGCCTTTCATGACCTCGGAATGCCCCAAAGAACTTCGCAGCCAATTAAGTACTTTTTGAAGTGTCGTCACTGTTGTAACGTAGGGAAACGCAGCAGCCAATTTGCGCACAGCAAGGTCCCACAAACAGCAATCAGATAGATGACCAGGTATTCTGTTTTGGTGATGTTGGTGAGAGATAAAGGATACATTTCACTCCAACATATTTGGGAGTGGTTGTAGTAACTCTGTACGTGTCTTATAAGAAAGTGTTTTTCCACCATGAAAACAAATTGACTGCAGGACTCCTTGAATTCCATGCTTACTAGAATGCCAGGTGATTACTGCTCCCTTTGACCATTCCAGGGCAGTACAGCTTTAAAAGTGTTTTGTTTTCGGTCAATGCAGGAGCCTTTCAACCCCCAGAAGCTTAAAAGGAATTTTTTATGAATTAACTGTAACCTTTACAGTACCAAAACAGTTACGTCAGCAGCATTAACGTGAGTTATGACAAGGCCCAGCTATATCAGCGGGCCAAATCACTAACTTTATTATCATAAATTTTATTATCTAAAAATATTTTTGGCCTTGAACTTTGAGGCAGCAGTTTATATTTCACCCGGCCTTGGCCACATTTCAAACATGATTCAGAAACATGTTTATGTAATGTTGCTTTAACCTTTTGTAGAAAGCACTGCTACCTGTGCACCGGTTTCTGCCAGTATGCCTTCCGCCCTCTCCCCCAGCTCACTCATATTGGGGTACGATTCCAGGGATGGTATCAGTCCTCCAGTACCTTGCCCGATGGCCTCCTGTCATCTATGAATCCAGACCGTGAGTATCAGCGGTCTATTTTATTGTGGTTGGAGATCACAGCCAAACCTAATCCTCTTCTCAACCAACTCCCACGCGCATGCTGCTTACAGCAGGATCTCATTGTAAGAAAAAACTTGCATTTATATAATGCCTTTCATGACCTCAGGACATCCCAAAAGCGCTTTACAGCCTATGAAGGACTCTTGAAGTGTAGTCGTTGATGTATCTCTGTAATCTCACCAAGACCACCTACTTCCACCTCAGTAACATTGTGTGTCTCAACCCCTGCCTCAGCTCATCTGCTGCTGCTACCCTCCTCCAAGCCTTTGTTACCTCTAGTCTTGACTATTCCAGTGCTTTACTTTAAAGGCGCTATATAAATGCAAGTTGTTGTTGTTGTAATGTAGGAAACATGGCAGCCAGTTTGCGCACAGCAAGCTCCCACAAACAGCAATGTGATAATGATCAGATAATCTCATTAATGAACTCAACTGCAAAATCCTGAGTACCCGGAAGGCTTCGCATTAGCTCATGCCCATACTGGTAACCATTCTGCGTTTTACTAAATAGAGGTCTGCGGTGAAACAATTGCTTGTGGGAGTGCGCCTTTCTGCCTTTTTCACGGAGCTTATCACAAATTCAAAGGTATATATGGACTAGGCCAGTAATTTGTAAGAATAAAACTAAGAATAAAATTATATAATTTCTCAGTAGGAGGTATGTGTTGGGAATGGACTTTTTACCCTGCAATACATAGGAAATGGTGCTAGTCTTGGCTTAGTGGTAGCACACTTGTCTTTACATCAGAAGGTTGTGGATTATTGCTGTTTGTGGGACCTTGCTGTGCACAAATTGGCTGACGCGTTTCCCTACATTACAACAGTGCCTACCACCACCTCATATATTTTATTCCATAATTTAACAGAACATTTTAAACAGAGAATTGCTTACTTAAAGTTTAAACTTGAGTGCCTGTGGCAACTGCTACAGCTATAACCACTCTCGACTAATAATCCCGAGAACGTGAGTTCAAATCCCACTGTGGCAGATTGAGAATTTTAATTTAGTTTAACAAAATAGACAATAAATGCTGACCTTGCCAGCGACGCCAACATCCCAAGAATGAAATTGAATTAAAAAAATACAGAAATCAGACGGTACAGAATAACAGGCACCATTTACTGGAGAGAAATTGGAGGAGCCATGTACTAGTTTGGTTCTGGTACAATGGGGTTTTGTTACGCTGATTACCCATCATTAGAAACCAGCACCAATAACTTTGTCAAAAGCAACAATCCATCTTTAATTGAAATGAAATTGTAAAAATGGAACATGTGTCATGCCAGTATTTTGGGAAGAGCAAGTCTGTTTTCAAATGATGGGGTTACATGCTTGGGCGACAGTTTTCACCAAGTTACACGAAAACATTGGAGTTCATCTCACTCGATAAATGCAGGCCTGGACATGGCTGTATGACAATGCAAGCAAACCACAACCCAGATAGAACAGACAGGAGAACTTTAGGTGGAGATGAGGGTCAGTCAGAGTGCGGTATGTCTGTGGGAACAGACTGTCTGTCTGTCAGGGAAAAGTAACAGCAACAACAACAATAACAACGTGCATTTATATAGCACCTTTAATGTAGTAAAAAGTCCAAAGCGCTTCACAGGAGCATTATCAAACAAAATTTGACACCGAGCCACATAAGGAGATATTAGGACAGGTGAAAGTGGTAGGTTTTAAGGAGCGTCTTAAAGGAGGAGAGAGGTAGCGAGGCGGAGAGGTTTAGGGAGGGAATTTCTAGAGCTTAGTAAGTGGATGTCTGGGACCAGAAAACTAATCTCCAAAAAAAATAGAGATTAAAACAAAACAAGGCATCTCCATGGAGTGCTGGGAAGTGAGCCAGGAATTCTGTAAGACCAAGCGTATTGACACACAAATGTTAAAATTAGAGCTAGGCTGTTCAGGAGTGAAATCAGGAAGCACTTCTTCACACAAAGGGTAGTGGAAATCTGGAACTCTCTTCCCCCAAAAGGCTGTGGGTGCTGGATCAATTGAAATTTTCAATTCCAAGATCGATAGATTTTTTGTTACGTTGGGATATCAGGGATATGGATCAAAAGCGGGGAAATGGAGTTGAGTTACAAATCAGCCATGATCTCATTGAATGGCGGAACAGACTCAAGGGGCTGACTCCTATGTTCCGATGTTCCTAAATCCAGCAGATGACACAAAACTTGGAAGTGTAGTGAACAGTTAGGCGGATAGTGATAGACTTCAAGAGGATATAGACAGGCTGGTGGAATGGGCGGACACGTGGCAGATGAAATTTAATGCAGAAAAATGCGAAGTGATACATTTCGGTAGGAAGATCGAGGAGTGGCAATATAAACTAGAGGGTACAACTCTAAAAGGGGTACAGGAACAGAGAGATCTGGGGGTATATGTGCACAAATCGTTGAAAGTGGCAGGGCAGGTTGAGAAAGCGGTTAAAAAAGCGTACAGGATCCTGGGCTTTATAAATAGAGGCATAGAGTACAAAAGCAAGGAAGTTATGAGGAACTTTTATAAAACACTGGTTCGACCACAACTGGAGTACTGTGTCCAGTTCTGGGCACCGCACTTTAGGAAAGATGTGAAGGCCTTAGAAAGGGTGCAGAAAAGATTTACTAGAATGATTCCAGGGATGAGGGACTTTAGTTACATGGATAGACTGGAGAAGCTGGTGTTGTTCTCCTTGGAACAGAAAAGGTTGAGAGGAGATTTGATGGAGGTATTTAAAATCATAAAGGATAATAATATATAGAGAGGAACTGTTCCCATTGGCGGAAGGGTCAAGAACCAGAGGACACAGATTTAAGGTGATTGGCAAAAGAACCAAAGGTGACATGAGGAAAAACTTTTTTACGCTGCGAGTGGTTAGGATCTGGAAGGCACTGCCCGAGGGGGTGGTGGAGGCAGATTCAATCGTGGCTTTCAAAAGGGAACTGGATAAGTACTTGAAAGGAAAAAATTTGCAGGGCTACGGGGATAGGGCGGGGGAGTGGGACTAGCTGGACAGTTCGTGCATAGAGCCAGCGCGGACTCGATGGGCCGAATCGCCTCTTTCTGCACTGTAACCTTCCTATGATTCTATGATTCTACTCCTTCCTCAATGGGCACTAACATGGTTTTTGTGTTGATAGGAGTGATTTGCTGGCTGCATCTGCTCTTTTATCTGAGTTACACTCTCGTCTCTAAGTCAGGCTGTGGGTTCAAGTCCCACTCCAGAGACTTGAACACAAAATCTAGGTTGACACTCCAGCGCAGTACTGGGGGACTGCTGCAATGTTGAAGATGTTGTCTTTCGGATGAGACGTTAAAACGAGGCCCCAGCTGTTTTCTCAGATGGATGTTAAAGATCCCATGGCACTATTTTGAAGAAGAGCAGGGGAGTTCTCCCTGGTGTCCTGGCCAATATTTATCACTCAATCAACATCAGTCAAACAGATTATCTGGTCATTATGACATTGCTGTTTGTTTCACCCTCTGAGTGAAGAAATGCCACTTCATCTCAGTCTTGAATGGCCGACCCCTTATCCTGCGACTACGTCCCCCAGTTCTAGACTCTCCAGCCAGGGGAAACAGCCTCTCAGCCTCTACCCTGTCAAGCCCTCTCATAATCTTATATGTTTCAATGAGATCAACTCTCATTCTTCTAAACTCCAGAGAGTATAGGCCCATTCTACTCAACCTCTCCCCATAGGGCAACCCTCTCATCCCAGGCATTAATCTAGTGAACCTTCGTTGCACCGCCTCTAAGGCAAGTATATCCTTCTTTAGATAAGGAGACCAAAACTGTACACAGTACTCCAGGTGAGGTCTCACCAAAGCCCTGTACAATTGTAGTAAGACTTCCTTACTCTTGTACCCCAACCCCCTTGCAATAAAGGCCAACATGCCACTTGCCTTCCGATTTGCTTGCTGTACCTGCATGCTAGCTTTTTGTGTTTCTTGTACCGGGACACCCAAGTCTCACTGGACACCAACATTTAATAGTTTCTCACCATTTAAAAAATGTTCTGTTTTTCTTTTCTTCCTACCAAAGTGAATAACCTCACATTTCCCCAAATTATAATCCAAATTATAATCCGCTTGCCACCTTCTTGCCCACTCACTTAACCTGTCGCTATCCCTTTGCAGACTCTATGTGTCCTCCTCGCAGCTTACTTTCCCACCTAGCTCTGTATACAAGTCATTAATATAGACCATAAATAGCTGAGGCCCAAGCGCCAATCCTTGTGATACCCGACTAGTTACAGTCTGCCAACTGAAAATGACCTGTTTATCGCTACTCTCTGTTTTCTCTCTGTTAACCAATCCTCAATCCATGCTGATATGTTACCTCCAACCCCATGTGCCCTTATCAAATGCCTTTTGAAAATCCAAATATGCTACGTCCACTAATTTCCCTTTATCTATCCTGCTAGTTACATCCTCGAAAAACTCTAATAAATTTGTCAAACATGATTTCCCTTTCATAAAACCATATTGACTCTGCCTAATCATATTATGATGTTCTAAGTGCCCTGTTACCACTTCCTTAATAATGGAGTCCAGTATTTTCCCGACAATTGATGTCAGGTTAACTGGCCTGTAGTTCCCTGTTTTTTGTCTCCCTCCTTTCTTGAATAGCGGGGTTACATTTGCTACCTTTCAATCTGCTGGAGCCATTCTAGAATCTCGAGAATTTTGGAAGATCATAACCAATGCATCCACTATCTCTGCAGCCACCTCTTTTAGAATCCTCGGATGTAGGCCATCAGGACCAGAGGATTTATCAGCTTTTAGTCCCATCTTCTCAAGTGCTTTTTCTCTACTGATAATAATTACTTTAAGTTCCCCATTTTCATTAGCCCCTTGGTTCCCCTTGGCATGCTTTTTGTGTCTTCTACTGTGAAGATAGATACAAAATATTTGTTTAACGCATCTGCCATTTCCTGATTCCCCATTATAATTTCTCCTGTCCCAGCCTCTAGGGGACCAACATTTACTTTTGCTACTCTCTTCCTTTTTACATACTTGTAGAAACTCTTACAATCCGTTTTTATATTTCTTGCTAGTTTACTTTCATGTTCTATTTTCTCCCCATTTTATCAATTTTTTAGTCCTCCTTTGCTGGTGTCTAAAACTCTCCCAATCCTCAAGCTTACTATTCTTCTTGCTACATTATAGGAGTGAATGGGAAGGGGTTTGATTCAATAGAATCTTATATAGTGGGAGTGAATGTGAACGGGTTTGGGCCAACGAAAGTCTGTACAGTGCCAGTGAATGTTTCGGGTTTGATCCAGTAGGATTTTATCTATGGGGAGTGAACGGGAAGTGGTCCGGGGAATTTTGCATACTACCAGTAGAAGTGAATGGAGTTTAGACTGCTACTGCTGCCACTGCTGAGGTTAGTGGGTCCAGATTCTGGAAGCACCTGGCTTAAGCTTCCAGATACAGCCCATAGTCATTATTATGATGTAACGTGAAACGTTGAGTCTGAAAAAAGGTCTGGATGATTTTTGTTATTTTGTACGGAGTAAATGTTAATTCCAGCACATTTTTCCAATCCTAGGCAATGTTAGAAAAGTCCTGTTTAACCAGATGACATCGCAATTAATGCTTATTTTAAATAAATTAAACCCTCTGTTAAAGTGATGGACTGAAGAATTTGATATAATGCGTTAAATATTCATATGATCGCATTGTTCACCATAACCTCCAGACTTACTGCTCTACTGCTGTTTATCCAGTACCCTCACTAACACTGTCAGAGTCTGTAGTCCAGAAATTCGGGCATGCCTATTCTTGGGCATGTGGGGGACGCAGGGTACATACCCTGCGCCTGAATGGTGAGGCCTGAGGCTCCCCAGATATGGAGCTGGCGAGGCGATGAGAGCTCGCCGGCAAAGAGGAGTGCAGGGTTGGGCTGCTGCTAATATGGCAGCAGCTCTCAGGTAAGTGAGTCTGGGGGTCAGTGAAACTCTTGCAATCCCTTACATTACAACAGTGACTACACTTCATTGGCTGTGAAGTGCTTTGGGACGTCCTGAGGTCGAGGAAAGTGCTTTATAAATGCAAGTCCTTTCATTTTTCTCTTTCCTTTCTGAATGCTGACATGTGAGAATCTGCTTTTGTAATGCTGGAAGTAATGCTGGTTTCATATGGGTGAAGTAAGCTCATCGCATGTGTGAATATTTGTGGATTCCACTCCCTTGTTCACCAAAAATCCTCCACATAGCGACCACAACAAGGCTAACTCATGGCTTCAGTGCAACAGCACACAGCAACCACAATGCTCATTTAGCAAATTCATGCCAGGCAGGAATCTCATGATATAACAGACTCACCAAACTGCAGTCATTAACACGCTATTAATACCGGTGTAAACCCCTATATTGACAGCAGTTCCTAGGCTCGTTTCTCTCTCACACCAATGGGCTCAGTAACTCCTCCTACCCAGCACCCTGTGTAACTGACTGACCCTCTACTAATATTAATTCAGCTCCCTCACACGAGCTCAGTAACTCCTCCCTGCCAATGCCCTATTGATTTCACCCAAGAAAGAGAGAAAGAAAGGAGGGAAGGAAAAAAAAAGGAAAGAAGTAAGGAAGGAAGGAAGACTTGCATTTCTATAGCGCCTTTCACAACCTCAGGACGCCCCAAAGCGCTTTACAGCCAATGAAGTATTTTTGAAGTGTAGCCATTGTTGTAATGTTTGCCCACAGAAGAAAATATATTCAAAAATCAGCAGAAATACAGTGAAGATGAGGATGTTACTGTTAATTAAAATTCTTTGTAACTGATTTTAAAAGGCACAGTTGGGAGTTTTTTCTGTAATGCAGACATTGCAGAATTGCACACACTGTTTAGCATCAGCTCCAGTGATACACATTCCCACAATCTAGTGTTTTCGTGGTTCTCACTCTCACTGTGTGTTTCTGATATGCGTTCAAAGATTTTGAAACATATTTTCCTTCTGAATCCCTGCACCAGATCGCCCTGGCCAAAAAAAAAAATTGCGTGACCATAAAGCGGGAGGTGGGGGCTCGTTGCCACGCCTCATTTCTCACGCTACCGCACAGATATTGAAGTATCAGACTTCTGAAGCACGGTGCTAGCCAAGGCCGTAAACCACAGGACAAACATTGTCAGCAGCTGAGAACTGCGGCCAAGGAATGTACAACACAGAGGATCCGCTGCTAAAAAAAACTTGTCAATTTTATACAAACAGACCGTTTGAACAGACAGTCAGGCTGGGACAGACCTTTAACTCAATCTCACATTGAGGGTGACAGCCTGGTCTCAGGTCACCCACCCACGTAGTTTAGTGTATTCACATATCTCATTACTTTGTTTATGGGTATATTTTGTATGAAACAGAATAAATATAAAAAAAGAAAGACTTGCATTTATTTAACGCCTTTCGTGACCTCAGGACGTCCCAAAGTGCTTTACAGCCAATGATGTACTTTGAAGTGTGGTCACTGTTGTAATGTGGGAAATGGGGCAGCCAATTTGTGCACGGCAAGGCTCCACAAACAGCAATGTGATAATAATCAGATAATCTGTTTTTTAGTGCTGTTGGTTGAGGGATAAATATTGGCCAGGACACCGGGGAGAACTTCCCTGCTCTTCTTTGAAATAGCGCCCTGGGATCTGTGAGAGCCGACGGGGCCTCGGTTTAACATATAATCTGAAAGGCAGGATCTCTGCCAGTGCAGCACTCCCTCAGCACTTCACACGAGTGTCAGCCTAGATTATGTGCTCAAGTCTCCGGAGTGGGACTTGAACCCTGGCCTATCTGCCTCAGAGGCGAGAGTGCTACCATTGAGCAAGACGGCATGCTGCAAAATGTCGCCTGTCAACATGTTCCTTTTAATAGAGCAACTGGGCAACTCAGCAGGCAAAGCTGTGCCCTTGTACTTGCTGCTGCACATGAATACGCTCCCCATTCCGTTGACGTGTCTGGTGCACGCTCCTGATATTCGAACGAGCAGCGACCCAAAACAGGGGTCTGGTGCACATTGCTGCTCCTGCACACATGCATAATGCCCAGATGCACATCGGGGCCATTAGCTAGCCACACATCTAATTTTTCTACCTGTGGGATCTTGCTGTGTGCAATTTTGCTGTTGTGCTTGCCTTCCACAAAACTAATTCACTGACTGTGAAGCTGTTTGGGATGTTTTGAAGAAGTGATAAAGTGCCATACGAATGCAAGCTCTTTTTTTCCCCAGTGAAATTGTAAAAAAAAATCTTCGAACTCATTCTTTGCCTCTGATGTCACGGTTCTGTCACAACTGCTGCTTCGTGCTAATTGTCATCGCTCCATCATTTGGCGGTCGTGTCTTCAGCTGCCTAGGTCCTAAGCTCTGGAATTCCCTCTCTAAACCTCTCTGCCTCTCCCCTCTCCCCACCTTTAAGATGCTCCTTAAAACCTATCTCTTTGACCAAGCTTTTGGTCACTTGTCTTAATGTCTCTTTATGTGGCTCGGTGTCAAATTTTGTTTGATAACGCTCCTGTGAAGCGTTAAAAACACTATATAAATGCAAGTTGTTGTTGCTTTAGGACCTGAAAATGTTGATTTGTATGATGGAGGAGCTGAAAGACTCTTGGGTTATGCAGTAGGACAGCAATACTAGTGACAGTGAATTTCAGGAAAATTAATTCCCTTGAACATGTTATATGTCAGCTTTTTTTTGTCAGGGGAAGGGAAAGCAGTTTGAGGAAAGGATTTACTTGCGAGGAACAAGTTGTTTAGCCTGTGCATCTCAGTATCCCTTTTGTAATCTCCTCTGATCTCCCCAGGTGGCAGGGTAATCAGTTGCTAACTAAAGCTTGTCTCTGAGTCTCAGGCAGGCCTTGGTCTGATCCTGGGCAACACACCACACTTTCCCAACACCTTCCCAACACAATGGAAAGTGGCTCAACTGGAACAAAGCACTTTATTCATCGTCGAGGCCCAAATTCTTGACCTGGGGCCAGAGTATTAGATGTAAGAGTACTGCGTGTACTAGTGAGATTGAAAGAATTGTACAAAATA
This sequence comes from Heptranchias perlo, assembly GCF_035084215.1. Taxonomy (NCBI): domain Eukaryota; kingdom Metazoa; phylum Chordata; class Chondrichthyes; order Hexanchiformes; family Hexanchidae; genus Heptranchias; species Heptranchias perlo. Next base: position 4,862,883 of record NC_090355.1, read on the forward strand.
TTCCACTTTCAGTGCTCTTGTACTGACATCTGATCTGAAGAACTCTCATGTACTTAAGGGAGCCCCTCGTCACTCAGCAAGCACACACATACATGTCCCTTTAATGAAGGTGCAGTACAAAGTGTTCACATTAAATACTGCAGGACGGTGTTAACAGAGAAAATATATTCATGAAACAAGTGGAGCTTCGCTGCCTTCAGCTTCCACGAGTTGCTTTTGTCCCTGTGTAAAGTCTGCTGGATGTTCACGCTCCCGGGTTTCAAATGTAAATAGGTTAATTTAAAAAAAAACTTTTTGTTCACATTCACGCAATTTAGCTTCATAATCTCATGTAACCTCAGAGAACTCATTACAGAGCACGTGTGTCCACCAGTTTAATTTGTTAATATTATATAAGTGCACGCTAAGAGCACCAGTCCTTCAACTGTCTTTAGCACATATAACCTGTTACGCAGTCTGTGAAGGGGTATAAACCCTGAACCCAATGTGTAAAGTGTTTAATCCCAATACCCAGTGTGTGGGATATAATTCTTATACCCAGCATGTAAGGTGTATTATCCCAATACCCAGTGTGTGGAATATAATCCTTATACCCAATGTGTAAAGTGTATAGTCCCAATACCCAGTGTGTGGGATATAGCCTTGTTATCAAGTGTGTAAAGTGTATAATCCCAATACCCAGTGTGTGGGATATAACCCTCTTACCCAGTGTATAAAGTGCATAATCCCAATACCCGGTATGCAGGATCTAGTCTTGATACCTGGTGTGTAAAGTGTATAATCCTAATACCCAGTGTGTGGGATATAACCCTGATATCCAGTGGTGTGTGGGATATAAAACTGATAGCCAGAGTGTGGGATATAACACTGATAGCCAGAGTGTGGGATATAACCCTGACACCGTGAAGGTAATTGTCACCTTCACCACCTGGGCGGTAAACTGAAATGAATGGAAATGAAATCAGGGTGGGTTCTATAATGGACGGACGATCTGCTCCGCCAGATTGCTGCCCAATCAGTGAAGATGAAACTTAACCCCAGTGTTGCTGGGGTATAAACTCTTCTCAGCCCCTATGTTAGTTGACATTGTCTAGGGTTTTCTCTCCTCAGCCACCATTCGTCTCCCATTCAAAACTGCTATTATCGCCCCCTCCTCTAAAAACCATCCTTGCCCCTTCTATACTTGTCTATTACTGCCCCCACTCCAACCTCCCTTTCCTGTCTAAGGTCCTTAAATATGCTGTATCTCCCAGCTCTACGTCCCTCTTTCCCTCAACTCCCTGTTTGTATCCTTGCAGCACTAAAATGGCGCTAACCAAAGTCACGGATGACATTCTTTGTAACTGTGACTCTGATGCATTGTCCCTCCTTGTTTTTCTCAAGCTTCCTGCAGCGGTTGACCACACCATCCTCCTCTAATAGCTCTCCTCTCTTGTCCAGTTCTGTGGCCCTCACATAGTTCCACTCCCACCTGTCCGAATATAGCAGCGCATTTCCAGCAATAGCTCCTTCACCCGCCCTGCAGAGTGCCTCCCGAATCCCTCAAGGATGTATCCTTGGCCCTCTCCTCTTCCATATCGACATGCTGCCCCTCATAGACATTATATTCAACATGTAAGTATTTGACACCCAGCTCTACATCTCCATCACACCCCTTGAACCGTCAACTGGCTCCATCCTGTCAAACTGCTTCTCTGATATCCGGTCTTGGAGGAATCTTAATTTCCACCAGCTCAACATTGGTAAGACCGAAGCTATTGTCGTTGGCCCTCAACACAAAATCCCCTTGCTTGCCACTGATTTCCATCCTCCCCCTGACCACTTTCTCAGGCTGAACCAGACTGTTTGCAAGCTTGATGCCCTGCTCAGGCCTGAGGTGTGTTTTAGATCCCATATCCTCTCCATCATAAAGACCACTTACTTCCACCGCTGCAACAATGGTCGCCTCAGCCCCTCTGCTGCTGAAACCCTTATACATATCTTCATCTTCAGCCAGACTCTACTACTCCAAATTTCTCCTTGCTTGTTCTGCATTCCGTATCCTCCATAAATTCCAACTTGTCCACAACTCGGCTGTGCGTATACTGCCCCCACCAAGCCCTACTCACTGATCACCCCGTCCTCGTTGGTTCCCATACCCCAGCACCTCAAATTTAAAATTCTACTTCTTGTTTTTAAATCCCTCCATGGCCTGCCTGTACCCCATTTCCACATCCTTCCCCAGCCCTGTATCTCGCTAAATCCTCCCTTTCCCTGACTCTGGCCTCTCTTCCTTTATGTCGCAATTGGCGGCGCAGGCTTCAGCCGTCTGGGTTCTACTCTTTGGAATTCCTCTCCTGAAGCCTCTGCCTCTCAACTTCTCTGTCCTCCTTTAAACCTCCTCTATCTTCGACCAAAGTTCTGGACACCCGTCATAATATCTCCTTTCCTGGCTCAGCATCCGTTCCTATACTCTTTCTGTGAAGCGTCTTGGGACATTTTTTGCATTAAAGGAGTTCAATAAATGGAAATTGTTTTTGTTGATACCCAGAGTGTAAGGGGCATTACTCAAATACCCATTATATGAGAGGATAATCCAAATACCCAATGTGTGAGGGACATAAACCCTAAAACCCTATGTGATAGAGGATAGAACCCCTGATACCTAGTGTGTGAGGATGCATAAACCTTGATACCCAGTGTTCAAGGGGGTATAAACTCTAATACTCTGTTCATTGGGGTGTAAATCCTGATACTCAGCGTGAGAGTGTATAAATCCTTAGTGAAGGGGCATAACCCAGATATTTAGTGTATGAGGGGATATAACTCAGGTATTTAGTGTATGAGGGGATATAACTCAGGTATTTAGTGTATGAGGGGGTATAACCCAGATATTTAGTGTATGATTGGGTATAACCCAGACATTTAGTGAATGAGGGGGTAAAACCCAGATATTCAATGTAAGAGGTGGTATAACCCAAATAGCCTCCATTGCTGCACTGTGGCTACAGAATGTACTATCTACCAACACCACTAACACAGATTATCTGTTCATTATCACATTGCTGTTTGTGGGACCTTGCTGTGTGCAAATTGGCTGCCACGTTTCCTACATTACAACAGTGACTGCACTTCATAAAAGTACTTAATTGGCTGCAAAGAACTTTGGAATGTCCTGAGATCGTGAAAGGCACTATATAAATGCAGGTCTTCCTTTCTTTTTTTCTTTTTATAGGATGCACTGCAGAAACTCACCAAGGTTACTTAGACAGCATCTCCCATCCCCATGACCCAGGAACGATAATGGCAGAGTGTCATGGGATCACCAACACCTCCAAGTTCCCCTTCAAGTCACACGCATTCCTGACCTGGACATATATCGCCGTTCCTTCATCGTTTCATTGTCGGGAGTCTCACATCTCTAAACCGAGGGCTCCAACAATTTCATTAGTTGGTCATAAATTTTTGATTAAAGAGGAGCATTTCACATTTTTTTTCAAGCAGAAGGAACAATTGGTCCCGTGTTCTGCTCTTAATCTAATTAAATGTTCTGTTGTAGGCTAATTCTGTTTGCGTCTGTGTAGGGAGAGATTCAGGTGAGATAAAAAGAACAGATTTTCATTTTGCACTCATTGGAAGCATTCAACGTCACTTGGTCATAGTAACATAGCAACATTAGGAACAGAAGTAGGCCATTCAGCCCCTCGGGCCTGCTTCGCCATTCGATTACATCATGGCTGACTGATCTGCACCTCAACTCCATTTTCCCACCTTTACTTCATGTCCCTTGATACCATTACCTAAAAAAAATCTATCGATCTCAGTCTTGAACGCTCCAATTGTCCAAGGGTAGGGCATAGGTCAGAGGTTTAACCTTTGCCCTCAGATAAACTCAATGAAACAGTTTAACCCCAGCCTTGGGACAATACTGTAACTCACCCACTTCCCCCACATTAGAATGATATCCATTCCTACTCTGTCAGACTTTTGCCACTACCTGAAAGGCCAGTTAGTGACAGTTAATGCCCATTGTTATGTATTTGTGCTCACCAGAATAAGATGGTCCGAACTCGTTTGACTTCAGGGAGGAGAGGGTTAAGTGAAATGAGTTTGGACCATCAGCTTCAAATGAGAGCTAAGGCTGGCTGCCCTTTTAGAACACTGGCAAATCCATCCAACTTTACTCAATGTGCTTTCTGTGAGGTTGAGTGGCACCTCATTTATCACCCAATCAGAATGCACCAGCAATAGTCCCGCTGAGCTGCTTGTAAGGCCTCTAACTGTGCACTTATCCAGCTTGCAGAAGTTGGCTAATTTTGTAGAGAGTGCTTGGCTGCAGTGGTATTAGGAAACATGTTGTACCCAGAAATACTACATTATCTCATGCCCATTTTGTATTTTTACTCACAAAAAGGTAAGAATCTGCATAAAAATAATAATGACTACTAAGACTTGCATATAGCAGTTTATCACATCGTCAAAATGTCTCAAAGTGTGTCACACGAGTAATTACTTTTGGACCTGTATGAAAAAAAAAGCAGCACAAAAAGAAAAATAGAGCAGAAACGGCCTGAAAATTGTCCACTGAATCTGTAAACTTACAGGCCCTTCAAACTTACTGAACTCCTTAAACTTACTTATCTCTTTAGACTTACTGGGCGCTTTAAATTTACTGGACCCATTAAACTTACTTATCTCATTAAATTTACTGAACTTTTTAAACTTACTGGGCCCTTTAAACTTATTCTACTCTTTAAACTTACTGGGCCCTTTAAACTTAGCTCCATACAAAGTTCAGTGCTTAGGAACCCTAGGCATATAATATCTGTGGGGGTGAAGAACACTCTTTGTGATGTACGTTGGAATGGGTGCATATTGAAATGACTTCATCAAACCTTCATTTTAATATTCCAGTGAAGCTCCTGCCCATTCCAAGAGGGACCTTCCTGCCACTGATTTGTCCGTAATTCAGCACGGATCCCGAGGACTGCAACTCTGGCAAATTTCCCGCTCCATTATGTCCCAAAAATGGACACCCATGAGAATGTAACGGAGACAAAAATCATCATCAACACGTGTCTCTAATGAACGGCGGCTAATATGTAGTGTAAAGGTTTTTCTGGTTTGGTGCTATTTTTGTGCTAATCGCACTTGGTTACTTCTAAACTGTAAGAATATTATGTTCCCGATTCACAGGTGATAACTTGCCGCTGATAGTTGCCAGACTGCCAAGTGGAATGCAAAGTACATCTTAACAGCCAGAAATGATGGCACCTCATGTTTATTGAGTAGTGTAGAATGTGTTGCTGTAAATATAGATAAATGGCCTGCAGACCTCATTAACAGCACCTTTACATGAAATTATTAATTAAAAGGAAAAGGCCTGCTGCAGCTTAAAGGGCCAGGCATCATCAGGCATGGTTGCTTGTGGGCACGCAGGATTATCATGGCACAATGTTTGCTGCAGCGCACAGACCCCCCCCCCCCGCCAAGTTTTTGGACAAATGTAAGGAATCTTACAACACCAGGTTATAGTCCAACAGTTTAATTTGAAAATCACAAGCTTTCGGAGGCTTTCTCCTTCATCAGGTGAGTGTGTGATACCGCATATATAGTCAGAGAACAATGCCTGGTGATTACAGATAATCTTTCCAACTGCCCGTTGTCAAGGCAATCAAAGGAGTCGAATAGTGTTCAGACACCACACACACGACCACCGAATACACAAACGGTCAGAACCCAAAGGCAGAGAGAGAGAAACATCCGAAAGAAAGAGAAAGAGAGAGAATAATCAGTTGTATTAAAAACAGATAACTCTTTTTTCGCTGGTGGGGTTACGTGTAGCGTGACATGAACCCAAGATCCCGGTTGAGGCTGTCCTCATGGATGCGGAACTTAGCTATCAATTTCTGCTCGACGATTTTACGTTGTGTGTCTCGAAGGCCGCCTTGGAGAACACTTACCCGAAGATTGGTGGCTGAATGTCCTTGACTGCTGAAGTGTTCCCCGACTGGGAGGGAACCCTCCTGTCTGGCGATCGTTGCACGGTGTCCGTTCATCCGTTGTCGCAGTGTCTGCATGGTCTCGCCAATGTACCATGCACCGGGGCATCCTTTCCTGCAACGTATGAGGTAGACAACGTTGGCCGAGTCACAGGAGTATGAACCATATACCTGGTGGGTGGTGACCTCTCGTGTGATGGTGGTATCTGTGTCGATGATCTGGCATGTCTTGCAGAGGTTGCCGTGGCAGGGTTGTGTGGTGTCATGGACGCTGTTCTCCTGAAAGCTGGGTAATTTGCTGCGAACGATGGTCTGTTTGAGGTTGGGTGGCTGTTTAAAGGCGAGTAGCGGAGGCATGGGGATGGCCATAGCGAGGTGTTTTAGGAAGAAAATGTCGTCGATGTATCTGGTGAGCAGGACTTCTTCACTGCACAGGACCTCCAACCAACGCTATACACCAGATACATCGACAACATTTTCTTCCTATGGACCCATAGCGAAGAATCACTGAAGAGACTACACGATAACATCAACAAGTTCCATCCCACCATCAAACTCACCATGGACTACTCCTCAGAATCGGTTTCTTTCTTGGACACACGAATCTCCATCAAAGACGGGCACCTCAGCACCTCACTCTACCGCAAGCCCACGGACAACCTCACGATGCTCCACTTTTCCAGCTTCCACCCTAACCACGTCAAAGAGGCCATCCCCTATGGACAGGCCCTGCGAATACACAGGATCTGCTCAGACGCGGAGGAACGCGATGGACACCTACAGACGCTGAAAGACGCCCTCGTGAGAACGGGATATGACGCTCGACTCGTCGATCGACAGTTCCGACGGGCTACAGCGAAAAATCGCATAGACCTCCTCAGAAGACTAACACGGGACGCAACCAACAGAGTACCCTTCGTCGTCCAGTACTTCCCCGGAGCGGAGAAACTATGCCATGTTCTCCGCAGCCTTCAACATGTCATCGATGACGACGAACACCTCGCTAAGGCCATCCCCACGCTTCCACTACTCGCCTTCAAACAGCCACCCAACCTCAAACAGACCATCGTTTGCAGCAAATTACCCAGCTTTCAGGAGAACAGCGTCCACGACACCACACAACCCTGCCACGGCAACCTCTGCAAGACATGCTAGATCATCGACACAGATACCACCATCACACGAGAGGACACCACCCACCAGGTACATGGTTCATACTCCTGTGACTCGGCCAACGTTGTCTACCTCATACGTTGCAGGAAAGGATGCCCCGGAGCATGGTACATTGGCGAGATCATGCAGACACTGCGACAACAGATGAACGGACACCGCGCAACAATCGCCAGACAGGAGGGTTCCCTCCCAGTCGGGGAACACTTCAGCAGTCAAGGACATTCAGCCAACGATCTTCGGGTAAGCGTTCTCCAAGGCGGCCTTCGAGACTCACGACTACGCAAAATCGTCGAGCAGAAATTGATAGCCAAGTTCCGCACCCATGAGGACGGCCTCAACCGGGATCTTGGGTTCATGTCACGCTACACGTAACCCCACCAGCGAAAAAAGAGTTATCTGTTTTTAATACAACTGATCATTCTCTCTCTTTCTCTTCCTTTCGGATGTTTCTCTCTCTCTCTCTGTCTGTCTTTGGGTTCTGATCGTTTGTGTATTCGGTGGTCCTGTGTGTGGTGTCTGAACACTATTCGACTCCTTTGATTGCCTTGACAACGGGCAGTTGGAAAGATTATCTGTAATCACCAGGCATTGTTCTCTGACTATATATGCGGTACCTTCCATGGAATCACACACTCAACTGACGAAGGAGAAAGCCTCCGAAAGCTTGTGATTTTCAAATAAAATTGTTGGACTATAACCTGGTGTTGTAAGATTCCTTACATTTGTCCACCCCAGTCCATCACCGGCATCTCCACATCAAGTTTTTGGAGGCATAAATGAAAGTGGTGCTGGCCCAAATAAAAACATAAGAAATAGGAGCAGGAGTAGGCCATACGGCCCCTTGAGCCTGCTCCGCCATTCAATAAGATCATGGCTGATCTTCTACCTCAACTCGACTTTCCTGTCCTATCCCCATATCCCTTGATTCCCTTAGTGTCCAAATATCTATCGATCTCAGTCTTGAATATACTCAATGACTGAGCATCCACAGCCCTCTGGGTAGAGAATTCCAAAGATTCACAACCATCTGAGTGAATACATTTTTCCTCACCTTAGTCCTAAATGGCCGACCTCTTATTTTGAGACTATGATCCCTAGTTCTAGACTCTCCACCCAGGGGAAACAGCCTCTCAGCGTCTACCCTGTCAAGCCCTCTCAGGACTTTATACGTTTCAATTAGATCACCTCTCATTCTTCTAAACTCCAGAGAATATAGGCCCATTCTACTCAATCTCTTCTTACAGGACAACCCTCTTATCCAAGAATCAATCTAGTGAACCTTCGTTGCACCCCCTCTAAGGCAAGTATATCCTTCCTTAGGTAAGGAGACCAAAACTGTACACAATACTCCAGGTGTGGTCTCACCAGAGCCTTATATAAATGCATCAAATCCTCCTTACTCTTATACTCCAACCCCCTTGCAATAAAGGCTAACATACCATTTGCCTTCCTAATTGCTTGCTGTACCTGCGTGTTAACTTTCTGTGATTTGTGTACATGGACACCCAAATCCCTTTAAATACCAACCTTTCTTAGTCTCTCACCTTTTAAAAAAACATGCTGCTTTTCTATTCTTCCTACCAAAGTAGATAATTTCACATTTCCCCACATTATACTCCATCTGCCACCTTCTCGCCCACTCACATAACCTGTCTATATCCCTTTGCAGTCTCTTTGTGTCCTCCTCACAGCTTACTTTCCCATCTAGCTTTGAGAATGAATAAAAGAAAACTCAGTGCCTCAAGAGTTTAATGACTTTATTAGGTCGGTTAAGGCTGAAGGAGGCCTTGTTTGGGATATACAGGAGATGGCCATCCATACACAGCACCCAAGCACAATAGAAGATGGTGTCACCTCCACCATCCCATGCATAGCAGTCTCACACAAACATTGTTGACTCTTGACTGCACTTTGAAGTGGCCTATCAAGCCACTCAGTTGTATCAAACCGCTAACTTGCTACCTAACAGCATTGTGGGAACACCCTCACCACATGGACTGCAGCGGTTTTAGAAGAAGACTCACCACCACTTTCTCCGGGCAACTAGGGAATGGGCAATAAATGGTTCTCTTGCCAACGACTCCCACATCCTAAGAATGAATAAAAGACGTCTCAGTGCTTCAAAAGTTTAATGACTTTATCAGGTCAGTTAAGGTAAGTCAGCCATACCTTCCAAGAAGGCACAATGCTAAGCATGTTTGTAACTTAAAATCAGCTCCCTCTCGTTATACTAAATATTTTAAATAGCTCATTATCAATGTCCATGAGGCATAGTGGTGACCTTTGCACCCCTAGCCTTCACCCCAGAAGTGCCTCACATGGAGTGTAATAACTTGTTCCAGTCAGTCACCATCGCACCCAAGCTGCACCACCTGAATTTGACTGTGTCTCATGGCAACCAGAGGGCATTTTTAATTTTTTGCATTCTTCTTAAAAGAGAAGACAGACTATTACAAGAAAGAGATTGGCTACACGTAGTGGACCCTCCAACCTCTGTCTCTCACCCCATGCGAGGAGAAAACGTTAAGAGTTCCCAGCGAGGCAGACAGGAGATGGAGTTATAGATAGGTAGGTCAGAGGGCAGGTGACAGCGCCAGAGATATATCCGGTTTCAGGTCTACCTCAGGTCTTAAGTCGAGGCCTATCTCAGTTCCAAAGGGCTCGTAGAGGAAGGCAGGTGCCGGCCACCTCACGTGTTCTGCCACTCAGGTACCATCTAACAGAAGCATAAGACTAGGTTCAAGAGGTGACATAATAATGCTTGCACTGAGGGGAAGCACAGTGGAAGGAATGACTAGGCACGGACCGATCATGGATTTTGATGAATGTCATTGTTGCACTAAATTTAAAGTACATGCAGGCATTGTTTTTGGCAAGGGTTAGAAGTGGCTTTGATGAGGTAACATGAATGGGAACAGAGTGAGTTGATGCATACAGAAAAATGTCTGCAGATGACGGCATCTTTGTGGAGGCAAGTGGGAAGTTGCAGACAGGACTGTTCATCCAGTGAGCAGATACGGTGGTCAAGAGAAGGTCTCCCAGATCAGATTCTAACAAATATCTTTTACAGTCGACAGTGAGCTGTGCTCTGCATGCAGTTCATGCTACTGCTCCTTGTCTGTCTGATGTCCCTGCCACCATTGGGAGCCTTCGTGGTGAGATCTCTTTGTAAGGCAAAGATGTGCAGCATGCAGCACGCCACCACTGCCCTTGAGACCTTAGTTGGAGGAACACCCCAGACTGATCCAGACACCTGAATCGTGCCTTCAACATGTCAACAGTTTTGCCTTTGGTAGCAGAACAGATCTCATTATAGCAGCGCTCAGATGGTGTCGTGGGAAAATGCAGAGCTGTCATCGGCCAGGCTATAGGGAGTAGTCTTTATCTGCCAGAAACCACCCAGACATTTGCCTTTGTGGCTGACAGGGTGCAGGGACAGTGGACTGCCTTAAAAAGAAGGCAAAGTGGCAGTCGGCCAAAAAGTGAGTCTTTCCTTGCACAAAGCAGTGCTGCAGTCACAAACAAGTTGGACATTGAACGACTGGAATGATTTCCTGTTGACATTGATGGTGGGATTGATGAAGGGAGCATGCATAACTTTGTGGCTGTGATCTGCAACCCCTTGTACTTTCATGAATCCTACCACTTGTAGGATTACAGCATCTTGCCATGATGGTACCAGTTGTCCATGGACAAGACAGTGAATTGGCATGTTCTAGCAATCATTACATCTGGCTCTTGCTTAATGCAGCTGTGCACAACTGATTGACTAATGCTAGTCAAGTCCACAGAGGCGGCCTGGAATAAACCCATCTGATAAAAATTCAGGACAGTGGTGTCCTTCACAGTGGTTGATGGTGCAGTGACTACGCTGAAGTGGGTCGGATTGCAGCATGTGGAATAATTCATTGATGGCAGCCCCCAATAGCACTGCTCTTGGGTCAGCTAGAGGTAAGATCGTCTTGGTCTGTATATTCTGGAGTGGGGGTGCCAGCCAGTGGGTGCCATAGGCCTCATGTTGGTGCCTGACTAGTAAGTCCTTCATCTGTTTCCCCCCCACCCCCCCCCCCCGCCACTTCCTCCAAAAAAAGAGATGGGATTATTCCCAATGGGAAACCAATTGTAGCATCTTTAGAATGGGGAAGGGCAAAAATGGGAGTCCCACCGCAGAAGGCACAATGCGAGGAGTTGTCAGCAGCGACTACAAAAACACACTTCAGAAATAAATATTTTCCTAGACTTGTTATAGTACTTGCTTTGGCTCTTTAAATTCACTTCTGCCTTTAACTTAGTGCTTGACAATGCTGGACTCCAGGTGCAATTAATGCCCAGAATAAATGAAATGGTAATGGTGGAAAATGAAACATATGACTCCAGTACATCATCACCACTGGACATTAACCACACCCTTATAGAATGGTGTCCAACATTGCTTGGTGCTAAGTTAAAGGCGGAACCGAATTTAAAGGGTCATAGCAGGCAATAGAAAAAGTGATGCTAGAAAATCCAACGGATGAAAATCAGGAGGCATTCAAAAGAAAATCTGTGCGCCTGACTTCAAAATGTACATTAGTCAGGCAGAGTTGGCTGGGCAGCTTGGCACTGTGGTGAAATTGTTGACTACGCTTATCCATAACCAACATTTCTTCCCTGTGCGGCTCAGGGATGGCACCAGTCCAATCTCTTTGGAATTTTCTGACATTCATGTATCAGTATTATTTGGATAGCCTTGAATGCTGTGATAACTAAAGAGCCCGTTCAGTCAAAGACCGTCTCTCTGAAGGATCCTGACAGCTTCTTCCCAAAGTTGTATGTTCAATAAACTTTCCGATTTCACACAATTAATTGGTGATAGAAAGAAAGAACATGCATTTATTTGGCGCCTTTCACGGCCTCAGGACATCCCAAACCGTTTTACAGCCAATGAAGTACTTTATTGAAGAGCAGTCACTGTTGTAGTGTAGGAATCGCAGCAGCCAATTTGCTCACAGCTAGGTCCCACAAGCAGTAATATAATAATGACCAGATAATCTAATTTAGTGTTGTTTGTTGAGGGATAAATATTGGCCAGGACATTGGGGAGAACTGCTCTGCTCTTCTTTGAAAATAGTGCGGTGAGATCTTTTGCGTCCAGCTGAGAGGGCCTCGGTTTAATATCTCATTCAAAAGATGGCATCTCTGTCAGTGCAGCACACCCTCAGTACAGCACTGGAGTATCAACTTAGATTTTGTCCTCAAGTCTCTGGAGTGGGACCTCCCACAACCTTCTGACTCAGAGGCAAAAGTGCTACCACTGAGCCAGAGCTGACACAAATTGTTTTTGCTTTACCATGTAAACTATAGTACTTCAAAAAAAATGAAGACTTATTAAATAAAGCAACTTTTTCATTATTTCTGCATCCAGGATCCTTTTCCTTGATGTTAGAAAACTGTTTACTCTTTCAATTCTTTTTTTTTAAATAGAGTAAGTGCAGTGAGAAGGCCCAACTCTTTCAGTAATCTGAAGAGCACTGACACATCTGCTACCCATCTCTGCACTGGAACCTTATTTCCTCACTTTATAGACATTGGGGTCAAGTTGGACGTGGGTGGGGGGACGCAAAACAGGCCGAATCACATCGATCACCTGTTAGAAGCCTCGTCAGATGTTTAGATCCACTGACTTCAATAGAGCTGAATATCAGGCGTGTGGTGTATCAGGCGTGTGGTGTATCAGGCGTGTGGTATATCTTCTTCTAAAACCGCTGCAGTCCATGTGGTGATGGATGAATATTTTGCCACATCCTGCCATGTTTTTTGGCCTCTGGTCTTGCTGATGTTTTCTCCTCTGTCGGGGAGCAGCAAGGCCCCTTCTGGTTCCATAGCCTGCAGCTGCAGGCCAGTGCCTTCAGCTTCGAAATGGAGCCCACGGCCTCTTGCTTGGGGTGCTAAAGCCATCACAGCCTTGTGAGACCAGCAGGCACCTCACTCACAGGGCAAGGCACACAAATCCGAGAAAGGTGAAGCAAAGCTTCAGGCAGGCAACTATGGAATTTACCTAATTGAAACGTGCAGGAGCAGTTCAAGTTATATCACACCCACTCCCAGACACCAACAATTCCATAGAAACCACAATCGCAACAACAGCTTCTGTCATGGGATCTTACTGCACCTGACCCTTTAATTCAACTGCTGCCTTTAAGGCCAGAGAAGGGTCTGGATTGCCCCCCCCACCTCGTGGGCACGTGCCAAATCGTGCGCTGCCACATGTGCCTGACGCACACTCACCGTATGCTAATGAGATCCAAGAGGAAGTTTGAGCACAAAGGAGTTATGTTTGGTGGAGCGCGATTATGGTGCTCTCGACCCACATTACACTCAGGGACCACCCAGAGGAAAATCTCCCCTCTGGACTCGCTGGGTACTTACAGCACTGTTTCCTGTCTCACTGGGTACTTACAGCACTGGGTCTTGTGTCGTGGGCATTTACAGCACTGGTTCCTGTCTCACTGGGCACTTACAGCACTGGTTCCTGTCTCACTGGGCACTTACAGCACTGGTTCCTGTCTCACTGGACATTGACAGCACTGGTTCCTGTCTCACTGGGCACTTACAGCACTGGTTTCTGTCTCACTGGACATTGACAGCACTGGTTCCTGTCTCACTGGGCACTTACAGCACTGATTCCTGTCTCACTGGGCACTTACAGCACTGGTTCCTGTCTCACTGGACACTGACAGCACTGGGTCTTGTGTTGTGGGCACTTACAGCACTGGTTCATTGGCAGTTGGATCTTTCAAGTTAATAAAATCTTTAGGGTTAGAGAGTTAAGAGTTAGGTCTAAGGTTAGTCTTAAGGTTTATGGATTTGTTTTGATTTATATTTAGCTTTGGGGTTAGGGTTAGGAGTAGAGTGAATTTACTTCAAGTGCAAATTTCATTTAAAGGGATATCTGAATTCCAGAGCGGGGACTGTTGGAGGAGTCTATATACCAGACAGGTTTTCTGCGGAGGGATTGTGGGGAAGTTGATCTATTGTGGGCTTGGTATCTTTCTGTCATATGTTAATTGGAAGATTTTTAGATATGGACAAGCATTTTTTCTGACCAGTCATATTTTCTGAACAATGTATAAATTGCTCAATGAACTTATTTTGTGAGTATGACTAAGGATTCAGGAATGTTGAGGGGGTGGGATCAAAAGTTATGTGTGAGATCACATGTCGGAAGGGTGGGATCGAAGTTACATCAGCTGGGAGGGGGAGGAAGGTGGGGAACACTCCTTCTTAACAGATTCCACTTCAATAAGTGGCGGCTATTAGCAAGGCTGTTGTTGCTTTTTATGTGAGGTGAAAAGGATTGGGAGTGAGTTGTAGACTGGAGTTTAATTGTGGGGCTCAAATGGCTTTTCATAGATTCATAGAATGATACAGCACAGAAGGAGGCCACTCATCCCATCGTGTCTCTTTGAAACAGCTATCCAATTAGCTCCACTTCCCTGCTTTTTCCCCATAGCCCTGCAAATTTCTCCTTTTTAAGTATTTATCCAAAATTCACTTTTGAAAGTTACGATTGAATCTGCTTCCACCACCATTTCAGGCAGTGCATTCCAGATCATAACAACTCACTGTGTATTGTTTTTATTGTACTGCTTGAAGAGAATCACTTTTTGTGATGTTTCATTTTAATATTGCATTTATATTGCTGATGACATTCACACCATTTGTCGCTACACTGCACATGTTTGATACGGGTGACACTCGCCGGAGAGGATCAATGATTACAACTACTTTAATGACAGGTTGCCAATAACTTTGCTGAGCACAAATTGGCTGCCACGTTTCCTACATTACAACAGTGACTACGCTTCAAAAGTACTTTATTGGCTGTAAAGCGCTTTGGGATGTCCTGAGGTCGTGAAAGGTGTTATATGAATGCAAGTCTTTCTTTCAAATTGACTGAAAATATATAGGGAGGGAAAATAAATAGGGAGTGATTATCCACGTATGCACATGCACACATACACGTGCATATGCACATACACACTCGCAATTACACACACACACATGCTTGCATGCAGCATAACATAGCACGCCTGCGACACACGCTGCGACACACATGCACAAAATGAAGCAGTACTCACTCAGCCAGTGTTTGCAGAGACAGGTTTGCTGCATTGAATGTCTTGTGTCCTGAGATGGGCAGCAAATCCTGCAGCCCTCTGAATATTATATCTTCCTCATTTCATGATGCAGGGAATTGGCTTTTATTAATTATGTATTAAAAAGCCTTTCTCATCAATGGCCCCTTTGACTTCAGCTGCTTTGCACTCCTCCGAAACCCAGTGAGTCACATTGCCAAAGGTTGACGGTTCGACTCTTGGAAATGGCGCGTGACTGCCAGACTGTTGACGTCTGTCATTTCACAGAGTACACTCTGTCTTCCAGTGCACCAGAGCTGCCGTGGTTTCTGTTCTCCTACGTCACAGTATTGTCCGTCAGCAGACATTTCCTGCAGTAATATATCCGTATTCTATATCCCCCTCAAAGCCCTTTAAAATGAATTTCTGTCAGAATCTTTCTATTTTTCATCCAGGATTCATAACTCAACAAATGCTCTGTTTGCATAGCCTGTCTCAGACACAACCCCATTAAAGCTAGCTCATGTCTTCAGCTGTCAGTAAATCCTTCGCATGGGAGCTATTTGAAAGCACAAGATGTTTTTAAGAATAGGAAAAATCCATTGGGCCCAATAATCCTGTCCCTTTTTGATCGACTGTATCAGATGAGGCTCAGTTGGTAGACTCCCTTCTCTCTGAGTCAGACTGTTGTGGCTTTAAACTCATAATCTACTGACACTCTAGTGCTCCTCTGACAGATAGTTGGAGATGTTTAACCGAGCTCCAGTCTGCCTATTCTGGGACGTTAATGATCCTTTGACACTATTCGAAGGGAGTTATCCAGGTGTCCTGGCGAACATTTCTACCTCAAGCAATATGATGAAAAAACAGATTAACTGGTCGTTCATTTCACTGATGTTTGTGTGACTTTGGTGGTGAAGAGTGGGCGCCACCTTGGAATTTCCTGGCCTGGAATTTCCTGGATTGCACTTATGCTGAAATTTACGCCGATGGTTATGCTGATGGCAACTTACGCTGGGATCTTCTGAGAATATCATTAGCGTACGTCGGAACGTAAAAACCAACGTAAAAGAAACGGAAATTAGCGTAAACAATCAGGGCGCAAGGAACGCATGGTACATCTGCTATCTTCCTTCTATAAGTCTCTCTATTGGTGTTATGAAAATTAAAGTTTGAAGCCATCATTTATGCACATTAAGCATGGCTGCATGTTTAAGAAAGTGCAATTGTGAAAGCTTTTCTCTTATTGATCTAACAGATTCTGATGCCATAAAAAAGCATTCAAAGAAACAAAAAATACAGTCTCGGTAAGGAGAGATGAAAAAGACCGTGAAAAACACCAGAAACAGCGCAGTCGATATTAAACCCCAACGATGGGCGGGACAGGGTCGGGAGTGGTTAAAAATGAAAAATCTGGAAACGTGATCCTGACCCGCTGCGTACACGTCTGCCGCCATTTTTGTGGCGGTGGGTTTGTGAGGCGTGTCTGTGCGGGACACTTCATTATAATATTTAATTCAGGCTCCCACAGTGAAGTTGGGAAATGGAGACAGGAGCAGCTGACTGCAGAAGGTAAGTGCTCTTTAGAGCACTCCATGTGAGCCAGGAGGAGCAGGAGTGCTTCCCCACCGGCCCCTCAAGCAAACCTGTCAATCGCGGCCTCTCCTTGCTGCCGTGATCGGCCGCAACCCCCCCTCCCAACCTCCAGCCACCCACTAACCCCTGATCATTCCTGATTGCTGGGGACTGTCCCCAACAATCCCCTATTACGGCCTTCTACTGCAGGCTTTCCCGCCGCCAACCTGTCAATCTGTAGCCTGTCAATCTGTATCCTGCCGTTAAATTCGGCCGGACCTCCGCATCCCGGGGATTTCTGGGTTTCTCCTCCCCTCTCGTTACCGTGCTCCCCTGTTCCCTCTCTGCCTTCCCGTATTTGGAATGATTCTATAAAGCATTTGGACAGTTACATGGGGAAGATGGGTATCGAGGGATATGGGCCAAGTGCAGGCAATTGGGACTAGCTTAGTGGTATAAACTGGGCGACATGGACATGTTGGGCCGAAGGGCCTGTTTCCATGTTGTAACTTCTATGATTCTATGATTCTAAATATTGGGGCCAGTGATTTCAGGTCCTGCTGCACCTAACATTTCGGGGTATCCAGTGTTTATCTATTAGGGAAACCAGGCAGGTGCAGGCTGACCAGTGGAAGTATCAGCCTGTAGCAGGCCTCTGACATAGATTATGAGCTTCCTTGATCCCAGGGTGGCTCTCCTGGATATGCAGCTTGCAGCTACCAATTAGGCTCCTGTCACAGGGCTTTCACTCAGCAGAAGCATGAAATCACAGTTTCACCAACTGTTAGGAAGGGGAAGGATTGTGCTGACAGGGACTAGGAACGACGACACCTTGTAAATATGGAGCATAATTGACTTTCTGCACAGCGATTGTGGAGTGAAGATTGCAATATTTGATGAGGCAGTGGTGAGCGGAGTACTAAGAAAGGTGGTTGGTGGAGAGTAGGGAGTTCTGAGCACTGGCTGGCGTTTGATCGTTTTGGCAGGGGAAGGGGGAAGGCAGGGATTGTGTTGGAGCTTAGCCGAAGGTTTCTGTGATTAGGGTTCCTTTATTTTGTCTGGCGTCCACCCTAGTGGGCTGTGGATTACCCTCTTCTCCTTCCTAAGGCTCCTGATTGGCATTCTCCTGTCTGTCTTCCTTCGCCTCCTTGCTATAACGCCTTCAGATGGATTCCTCTTTCCAAGGCAGTGTTACATAGGATGCAGCAAACCACCACAATTCTGGAACCACTGGCAGGCTGATGCTGCAAGAGGCCCTTTACTGCTTGAGAATGCGTTTTTAAAACTTCATTTTCGGGATGTGAGCGTCACTGGCAAGGCCGACATTTATTGCCCATCCCTAGTTACCCTGAGAAGGGGATGGTGAGCCGCCTTCTTGATCTGCTCAATTCTTTTTGATTCATTTTGATACAACTGAGTGTCTTGCTAGGCTACTTCAGAGGGCAGTTAAGAGTCAACCACATCAGTGTGGGACTGGAGTCACATCTCGGCCACACCGGGTAAGGACGACAGGTTTCCTTCCCTAAAGGACATTAGTGAACCAGTTGGGTTTTTACCACAACCTGACAGATTCATGGTCACTGTTACTGACGCCAGCTTTTTATTTCCAGATTTTTTACTGAATTCAAATTCTTAAACTGCCGTGGTGTGATTTGAACTCACGTTCTCTGGATTACTCGTCCAGTAACATAACCACTACGCTACCGTTCCCTGTCATCAAATATGATGTTTTCAATAATTCTTGATTTCCCTGGTATCTAAGATGGCCACCTGCTCATCCTTCTCCTCTTCCTTTACTTGAGCCAAAACAAAGTGGATAGCAAATGGAATCCCTATTGGTGTGAAGGGGATGGTGAATGCATGGGCCTCATTCTATTCCTCTCTGCTGTTGTGCTAGGAAGGCATGAGGGAGTCATTAACCACGGCAGTAGTGGGTAGCCCTGATCCCCAAGAAGCCAGCCTTTCACTCACTAACAACCTGCAAACAGGGATGGAACAGAAGACTGGTACAGAATGTAGGCATACATAGGATTACAGCCCAGATATTTGTCATTCATTTACACAACGTGGTGTCAATGATTGCAGACTAGGTGCACTTTGAGTAAATAGCCTTCCAGTTTTCTTATCCCACAGGATTGACCCAAGTTACGACATAATTAATTTAAATACAGAAGTACCTCGCTGAAATTAATTTCATATAGTTACCAGAGTTCTGTTTTGAATGATACCAGGGCTCAGAGGGTTAAATTATGATGACAAATTGCATAAACTTGGTTTGTATTCCCTTGAGTTTAGAAGATTGAGGGGTGATCTGATCGAGGTGTTTAAAATGTTAAAAGTATTTGATAGGGTAGATACTGAGAAACTATTTCCTCTGGTGGGGAATCAAGAACAAGGGGACATAATTTTAAAATTAGAGTTAGGCTGTTCAGGAGTGAAGTCAGGTCGTACTTTTTCACACAAAGGTTAGTAGAAATATGGAATTTTCTCTCCCAAGAGGCTGTGGATGCTGGTACAATTGGAGCTTTCAAGACTGAGACCGAAAGATTTTTATTGGGTAAGGGTATTAAGAGATATGGAGCAAAGGCGGATAAATGGAGTTGAGGTACAGATTGGCCATGATTTAATTGAATGGTGGAACAGGCTCGAGGGGCTGAATGGCCTACTCCAGTTTCTATGTTTAATCAGGCAGGTCTGTCAAATTAATCTGCCACCCATCACAAAAGCTGTAGACACAATTCGAGTGGTGTAATTGCTGGCGATATGGTTAGCTGATATTTTGGATTTCTTTTGTTGCACTGGGACAATTAGTTTGCTTGCCTGGACTCTGAGTCTTGATGCTGAATGCTTGGAATGTGCCGTGTTATGCTTTGGCATTCCGTATGAGTCTGCTGTGTAGACACTGCAGAAAGGCTGTTTTCATCTGGCCTGCTGCTGAAGGATCTCCATTGCTCCTGCATGTTCAAATGGGAACTCAACAAACCGCAAGTTTGGAGCCAGATTGTGTGTAAAAACTTTAGCTTGCACAAGCACTTTAGTAGTTTGGTCCAATTTTGCACCGTATAATATAAACACAGTCAGCTGCTTCTAATGTCTTTTGCTTTGTCTACATACCCTGGGTTCTACTTCAGAATCACTGCTAAAGCATCTTAATATTTGCTGAGCACCATCCTCCATAGGTTAATGAACATGTCTATCCACAAAGCTCCAAATGTTTGTAACCATGTTTATCATGTAAAAATCCTTTAATTGTGTTAGTAATTTTTATGTGGACTTACTGTCAAGTGGAAAGCATTACCGTTGCTTTAAAATTATTATTAAAAAAAAATCTTCCTGCTTTATCTGCAGCAAGGAGATTTGCGGCCAAACTTCATCACGGAGACAGTGCTACCAGTGGCAGTGAAGGTCACTTCTGTCCTCAATTTTTAATGTCTCTACCTCCTTCCAGGTCAGCCTAGGGATTGTCTGACGTACCAACCAATTTTCTGCCCATAGATGCATCAAACAGGTGACTCGTGCATTTCTGAGCACACTTTCATCTCCTTTCTCATTGGAAATCAACAGCAGCATGACTGGGCTGCCCAATTTCCTGCACTACTGATTTTACCAGAGTACAAGGGGATTGACGGCGTCGGATTCCTGCTCCTCTTCTGACACCGCCAACTTGCTTCGCCTGCGCACTGACTGAGACTCGCCTGGTGCCACTGCTTCAATCTCACTGGGGTAGATTTTGACTTTTGGGCGGCCGCCGTGGTTTTGAGGCCCCAGTCTCAGTTTAAATTCGGCAGGCGAGCTGCAGAGCACCAAACAGGCGTCCCGGTGCAGCTCTCCGGGTCGAAGCCTGAAAATCGGACTGGAGCTGTCACTAGCAAGGTAAGTTAATGGTTGGCGGGGTGGGGGGGGGGGCGGGGGGGGGGGGGTTGGGAGTCGCGATTGCAGAGGGTGGGGGCCCTGGGGAAGCAGTAGTAGAGATTATTTTTGTGGGCCCCGGAGGTGCGCTCCTGCTCCTCCCAGGTCCAAAAAACTAATTCAAGACTTACCTTTGGCTGGGCCTCTTTTTTGATTGGAGTGTGCGCTGCGCAGGCAACGGCCAGGTCCAGCCTAAAATGGCAATCGGGGTCTTATTTACGTCATAGGAACCCGATTTTCATATAAAAAGGGGCCTACTGCCTGAATCAGGCGGGCGCTCTGGACACCGGCACGAGGTCCCTATCAAAATGGAGCCGGCCACACCGCCCTAACGCCACTGAAGCCTATTCTGAGGCTGTTGCCGTCCCGTTAACACCAGGCAAGGGCACTCAAAATCTACCCCACTATGCGTAGCTGGTGCTTGCAAATGTGGAGGAGATTGATGCAAGGTGTTGTGAGGTGCTGGTTTGCTCTGGTTCACTCTGCCGTTCCAGGCTGTAACAGAAGAAGAACATCTATCACAATATTGGCTCCAAGAGAAACCTTCAAACAGAGCTTGCCTTACAATATAACAACAACAATCAGCATTTGTATAGCGCCTTTAAAGTAGAAAATTGTCCCAAGAAAAATGGATGCTGAGATAAGAAAGGAGATATTTGGAAGTGTGACTAAAAGCTTGGCCAAAGTGGTGGGTTTTAAGCAGGGCCTTATAGGGGGAGAGGGAGTTGGAGAGGCGGAAGGGTTTGGGGAGGGAATTCCAGAGCGTAGTGTGTAAGGTTTTTATGCATATGGGTATGACTTTGTGCCAGTGAGTGAGTGGGCAAACAAGACATGACAAGAGTAGAATGGTAATCTGGCTTCACATTCCTCTATCCTTCAATGTTTTCATAGTCAAGGATGTCCAGTGTACTCAGAAGGGGCCTATGGCTCATAAATTCTCAACAGACACAGTAGTAGCCATGGTTTCCATTTTAAAAATCCCACTGCCTTGACTAGATGTACAATATAGAAATTCTTACAACTTGAAACTGCATGGATATCATCCCAGCCCAGTCATGTTGTAATCTGTGTGAAGCCCCTGTATTAACCAATTGTGAAGTAGGAGTGTTTGCGTTTTAACGCCAATACTAAAATACCCAATGCCCTTCAAAGAATCAATAATTTGATTAGGAACATTGGAACAGGAATAGGTCATTCAGCCCCTCGAGCCCGCTCCGCCATTCAATCATGGCCGATCTGCACCTCAACTCCATTATCCTGCCTATGTTCCATATCCCTTGATACCCTTACCTAACAAAAGTATTTGGAGCTCATAGGCCACCAAGGCTTTGGTCCAGGCAATACTAGTAAAGGACCTCATAAATATTTATTTTCTTTCTAGTTCATTGATCTCCTTGAGCCAAGCAACGAAGTGAGTGTGTGGGTAGCAAACAACACCTGCGTCCAGGCCTGTTCCATTGCTAGACTGTGAGTGGCAAAGAATTCGAGAACTTGGGCTTCTGTCTCTCTAACTGGCATCTAGAGGGTGCATGAGAGCAACCCAGGACCTAGGGAGCAACTCTCCCTCTGGTTTTATTTCTCTCCCTGTGAAGAAACCTGATGTTCACTCCCCAAAATAAAGAAAGAAACACTTGCATTTATATAGCCCCTTTCACAACCTCAGGATGTCCCAAAGAGCTTTACAACCAATGAAGTATCTTTGAAGTGTAGTCACTGTTGTAGTGAAGGAAACGGGACAGCCAATTTGAGCACAGCAAGATCCCACAAACAGCAATGTTATAGACTTAGAAACATAGAAAATAGGAGCAGGAGTAGGCCATTTGGCCTTTCGAGCTTGTTCCGCCATTCAATATGATCATGGCTGATCCTCTATCTCAATACCATATTCCTGCTCTCTCCCCATACCCCTTGATGCCTTCTGTGTTTAGAAATCTATCTATCTCCTTCTGAAATATATTCAGTGACTTGGCCTCCACAGCCTTCTGTGGTAGAGAATTCCACAGGTTCACCACCCTCTGAGTGAAGAAATTTCTCCTCATCTCAGTCCTAAATGTCCTACCCCGTATCCTGAGACTGTGACCCCTCGTTCTAGACCCTCCAGCCAGGGGAAACATCCTCCCTGCATCCAGTCTGTCTAGCCCTGTCAGAATTTTATACGTTTCAATGAGTTCCCCTGTCATTCTTCTAGTGAATACAGGCCTAATCGACCCAATCTCTCCTCATACGACAGTCCTGCCATCCCAGGAATCAGTCTGGTGAACCTTCGCTGCACTCCCTCCATGGCAAGTATATCCTTTCTTAAGTAAGGAGACCAAAACTGCACACAATACTCTAGGTGTGGTCTCACCGAGGCCTTGCATAACTGCAGCAAGACATCCTTGTTCCTGTACTCAAATCCTCTTGCAATGAAGGCCAACATACCATTTGCCTTCCTAACTGTTTGCTGCACCTGCATGTTTGCTTTCAGTGACTGGTGTACAAGGACACTCAGGTCCTTTTGTACATCAACATTTCCCAATCTATCACCATTTAAATAATATTCTGCCTTTCTGTTTTTCCTTCCGAAGTGGATAACTTCACATTTATCCATGTTATACTGCATCTGCCATGTATTTGCCCACTCACTCAACTTGTCTAAATCACCTTGAAGCCTCTTTGCATCTTCCTCACCACTAAGAATCCCACCTAGTTTTGTGTCGTCAGCAAACTTGGAAATATTACATTTGGTTCCCTCATCCAAATCATTGATATATATTGTGAATAGCTGGGGCCCAAGCACTGATCCCTGCGGCACCCCCCTAGTCACTGCCTGCCACCCTGAAAAAGACCCATTTATTCCTACTCTCTGTTTCCTGTCTGTCAACCAATTTTTAATCCATGCCAGTATATTTTTGCACACTAGCCTCTTATGTGGGACTTTATCAAAGGCCTTCTGAAAACCCAAATACACCACATCCACTGGTTCTCCCTTATCTATTCTACCAGTTACATCCTCAAAAAACTCCAGTAGGCTTGTCAAACATGATTTCCCTTTCATAAATCCATGTTGACTTTGTCTAATCCCGTTGATATTTTCTAAGTGTCCTGTTATCACATCCTTTATAATAGACTCTAGCATTTTCCCTACTACTGATGTTAGACTAACCAGTCCGTAGTTCCTTGTTTTCTCTCTCCCTCCTTTTTAAAATTTACATTTGCCACCCTCCAATCTGCCGGAACTGTTCCATAATTTATGGAATTTTGAAAGATGACAACCAATGCATCTACTATTTCCATAGCTATCTCTTTTAGTACTCTGGGATGCAGATTATCAGATTATAATGACCAGATAATCTATTTTTTTTGGTGGTTTTGAGGAATAAAAATTGGCCAGGACACCGGGGAGAATTCCCCTGCTCTTCTTCAAAATAGTGCCATGGGATCTGTTATGCCCACCTGAGAGAGCAGATGGGGCCTCGGTTTAGTGTCTCATCTGAAAGACGGCACCTCCGACAGTGCAACACCCCTTTATTACTGCACTGGAGTGTCAGCCTAGATTATGTGCTCAAGTCTCCAGACTTGAACCCACAACCTTCTGACTCAGAGGTGAGAGTGCTACCACTGAGCCACAGCTGACACCAGGTTCACATCACGGAGTCAGCATGGGACTCAGTGTGATTGCTCATTCTGCGGCACAGCACGTTGAAGCTCCACACAACTCTTTCCCCAATGCAAGTGTGGAGAGGACGGAATTAAGAACAAAAGCATAACATCCCTTCAGCAGACTGTACAAGAGAAGCTTCCTCTGTTATCTGCGGAACGTACAGAGTGTACTCGCGCTCACAGGGAATGTGGCATTGTTTTGGTATTTGGCTTGTTTCACATCTTGCCTACTTTGTAAACAAGCTCCTGTGGGCAGATCCTGTTTAAGGATGTTTAAAATCAAACAAACAAGACCAGAGCTCAATACTGATCCCAGTGGGACTGGTCAACCTTCCAACACGCTCCTTCATGAGGAATCAATTTCCATTCTTTGCTATAGTGCCAGCACCAACATTGCCAGGTCAGGTACAGCACGCGTTAGATACAGAGTAAAGCTCCCTCTACTCTGTCCCATCAAACACTCCCAGGTCAGGTGCAGCACGGGTTAGATACAGATTAAAGCTCCCTCTACACTGTCCCATCAAACGCTCCCAGGTCAGGTGCAGCACGGGTTAGATACAGATTAAAGCTCCCTCTACACTGTCCCATCAAACACTCCCAGGGCAGGTACAGCACAGGCTAGATACAGAGTAAAGCTCCCTCTACACTGTACCATCAAACACTCCCAGGTCAGGTGCAGCACGGGTTAGATACAGAGTAAAGCTCCCTCTACACTGTCTCATCAAGCACTCCCAGGTCAGGTGCACCATGGGTTAGATACAGAGTAAAACTCCCTCTATACTGTCTCAAACACTCCCAGGTCAGGTGCACCATGGGTTAGATACAGAGTAAAACTCCCTCTATACTGTCTCAAACACTCCCAGGTCAGGTGCACCATGGGTTAGATACAGAGTAAAACTCCCTCTATACTGTCTCAAACACTCCCAGGTCAGGTACAGCACAGGTTAGATACAAGGTAAAGCTCCCTCTATACTGTCACTATCAAGCACTCTCAGGGCAGGTAAAGCACAGGTTCATTGCAGAGTAAATCCCAAGCTGTGGACGCTGGGTCAATTGAAATTTTCAAGACTGAGATCGACAGGTTTTTGTTGGGTGAGAGGGTATCCAGGGATAGAGTAAATGGAGTTAAAATTTGGATCAGCCATGATCTAATTGAATGGTGGAACAGGCTCGAGGGGGGGGGGGGGCGCTGAATGGCCTACAATTGTTCCAATGTTCCTATGCATGTTCCTATGGGATGTTAGTAATTGCTGCTGCCTCCTCCATCACGGCTCACAGTTCTCAGGATGTCCACTGATTTCCGTGTTAGTGGGAGCTTTAAGGCTTCAATCCAAATCTCACGAGTCTACTCTTGCAATCTGGAGACATGGGAGCCTTTGATAAGTGCTTACAATGAATTATTTTGGATTGCAGTGACTATAGTTATGCAGAAGTCAGCTATTTTCTGCATAGCAAGATCTCACAAACAGAAATGAGACAAACGGCTAGTTAATCTGTTTTTTTTTGGCGTGTTGATTGAGGGCTTTAAAGACAGAGTTTACCTGCCTCATTCCTCTAGCAAATCCTGGCACTAAATACAGTTAAATCCAATAGGTGAATAACCAGTTCTGTAAGATATTTTCTGCTCACATGAGGGTCGTCTAGATACCGTGGATTAAACAAAACCAATTTACAAGTTTTTGTACCACATTCTGTTTTAATCACTTAGCCAGCGGCAGGGCTCACTTGCAAATAGAAAACTTGGAGTAAAAACACAGATAGAGATATCAGTATTCTCGAATGTGCTGCTGTTTCAAACTGAAGTTTGACATTGGACAGTGCACAGTGTGTCACAAACCAGATTACTGAGGAACATGTTCTGTTTGGATCTCAGAATTCTATAACATGGGAGTGAGTAGGAAATGGTTTGGTCCATTGGGAAGCATAGAATCATAGAAAATTTACGGCACAAAAGGAGGCCATTCGGCCCATCGTGTCTGCGCCGGCCAAGAACGAGCCACCCAGCCTAATCCCACTTTCCAGCACTTGGTCCATAGCCTTGTAGGTTACTGCACTTCAAGTGCATATCCAAGTACTTTTTAAATGTGATGAGGGTTTCTGCCTCTACCACCCTTTCAGGCAGTGAGTTCCAGACCCCCACCGCCCTTTGGGTGAAAACATTTTTCCTCAGCTCCCCTCTAATCCTTCTACCAATTACTTTAAATCTATGCACCCCCGGTTATTGACCTCTCTGCTACCTTCAGGGATCTGTGGACATCCCTCTACACCTCTCAGTATCCTCCCATTTATTGTGTTTTCCCTTGCCGTGTTTGCCCTCCACAAATACATTACCTCACACTTCTCCAGATTGAATTCCATTTGCCACTTTTCTGCTCACCTGACCGGTCCATGGATATCTTCCTGCAGTCTACAGCTTTCCTCCTCATTATCAACTACACAGCCAATTTTTGTATCATCTGCAAACTTCTTAATCATGTCCCCGACATTTAAGTCTAAATCATTAATATATACCACAAAAAGCAAGGGACCCAGTACTGAGCCCTGCGGAACCCCACTGGAAACAGCCTTCCAGTCACAAAAACACCCGTCAACCATTACCTTTTGCTTCCTGCCACTGAGCCAATTTTGGATCCTACTTCCCTTGGTTCCCATGGGCTTGTACTTTTTTGACCAGTCTGCCATGTGGGACCTTGTCAAAAGCCTTGCTAAAATCCATGTAGACTACATCAAATGCACTACCCTCATCGACCCTCCTTTTTACCTCCTCAAAAAATTCAATCAAGTTAGTCAGACACGACCTTCCCTTAACAAATCCATGCTGACTGTCCTTGATTAATCCGTGCCTTTCTAAGTGACGCTTTATCCTGTCCCTCAGAATTGATTCCAATAATTTGCCCACCACCGAGGTTAGACTGACTAGCCTGTAATTACTGGGTCTATCCCTCTCTCCCTTTTTAAACAACAATCCTCCAGCACCTTGCCTGTATCCAGGGGGGATTGGAAAATGATGGTCAGAGCCTCTGCTATTTTCTCCCTTGCTTCTTTTAACAGCCTGGGATACATTTCATCCGGGCCTCATGATTTATCTACTTTCAAAGATGCTAATCCCCTCTCTCACTATGTTTATCCCATCCAATATTTCACGCTCCTCCTTCTTAACTACAATCTCTGCATCATCCCTCTCTTTTGTGAAGACAGACGCAAAGTATTCATTAAGAACCACACAAGGGTTACCTTTTTGGTCTCTAATAAGCCCTACTCTTTCCTTAGTTATCCTCTTGCTCTTTATGTATTTATAAAACATCTTTGGGTTTTCCCTGATTTTACTTGCCAATATTTTTTCTTTGCTTTTCTAATTTCTTTTTTAATTTCACCCCTGCACTTCCTATACTCCTGTAGGCTTTCTGCAGTATTAAGCTCTCGGTGTCTGACATAAGCTTTCCTTTTTTGCCTTAACTATATAACGGGAGTGAATGGCGTGGCTGTTTGCCCAATTTGAATTCTATACAATGGGAGTTAATAGAAAGGGATTCAGTTCATTGGAATTCAATGTGAAAAAAGAAGAAAGGATTTGTATTTATATAGCCCCTTATAACATCTTAGAAACATCCCAAAGCAGTCTGCATTCAATCAATTACTTGTGAGTGCACTTTTGTTGTGCAGGAGAATAAATGGGGATTGCTTCTTTTTCCGTACAATAGAAATTTATATAACGCCTTTCACGGCCTCAAGATGTCCCTAAGTGCTTTACCGCCAATAAAGCACTTTTGAAGTGTAGTCACTGTTGTAATGCAGGAAACGTGGCAGCCAATTTACGCACAGCAAGCTCCCACAAACAGCAATGAGGTAATGATCATATAATCTATTTTACTGATGTTGGTTGAGGGATAAATATTGGTCAGGAGACTGGGGAGAACTTCCTCATGATCATAGTCTATGTTAAACAACCTCCATCCATCAACATTATCACTGCCTCTCATCATATTAAAGACCTATATCATGACCCCATTCAATCTTCTTTTCCCCAGTGTTACAACAGAAAAGGCTTTCAAAACAAGTCCAGGGATTGAAGGGAGTTCAAAAAAAAGGAAGGCCTTTGCTCCAATACTGAAGGCACAGTCTAAACAGTTTAGTTTTATCTCACGCGCAGCCTTCAGAGTTGCTTACCTGGCTTATTTGATTTTTTGTTTCAGCGCCGGAGTAATTTAAGTCATGCATTTTTCTGAGTGGTGAAGGCTGCGTCCAATCTGTAAAGTAAGCATATTAAAAACAAATATGATCATTCAAACTTTCTTTTGAAAGATTACGTTGACCTTCACATTTGGAACATTCTGTTAACGCATTGCACTGTGATGAGCGTTTCCCCAATGCCAGCGATTCCCGCTTGTCATTCTGGTTGCGCCAACATGTACCTGGGAAGACCCAAGACAGGTCAGGAGAAAGCAACAACAAAAACAACCTGCATTTACATAGCGTTGTAAAATGTCCCAAGGTGCTTCACAGGAGCGTTATCAGACAAAATTTGACACCGAGCCGCATAGAGATATTAGGACAGGTGACCAAAAGCTTGGTCAAAGAGGTAGGTTTTAAGGAGTGTCTTAAAGGAGGGGAGAGGTAGAGATGCAGAGAGGTTTAGGGAGGGAATTCCAGAGCCTAGGGCCCAGGCAGCTGAAGGCAAGGCCACCAATGGTGGGGCGAAGGAAATCGGGAATGCACAAGTGGCCAGAATTGGAGAATCGCAGAGATCTCGGAAGGTTGTAGGGCTGGAGAAAGTTACGAGATGGGGGTGGGTGGGGGCGAGGCCGTGGAGGGATTTGAACACAAGGATGAAAATTTTAAATTCGAGGTGTTGCTGGACTGGGCGCCAATGTAGGTCAGTGAGTACAGGGATGATAAAGCAGTAACAATCAGGTGGTGGGTTGCCAAAGATGGAACTCCCAGTGGTGGGGAGCAGGTGTCCCGCACAATTGTTCTCTCTTTTGGGAACTGGTGCATGGAGGAAATAGAAAAAAAAATAAAGACAAAAATACATTTCCAATGTTTCCTCTTTCCATATTCTCAATATGGAAGAATTTCCATATTCTTCTATAGCTCCTTGTGTTTTCAATGTTTATACCATTCCCCACGGCAGGGAACTCTCGGTCTGACCTCAAGGTAATTTAGAAGGGTCAAGTCCAGCAGCTGGGAAGTGTAAAAGGCAAAAGCCAACAGTAATAAAACCCAAGAGATAAAAAGAAAACAAATTGTGAATGCTGAAAATCTGAAATAAAGACAGAAAATGCTAAAAATACACAGCACTTACGTCAGCTTTTGTAAAGGGAAAGGACAGCTTAACGTTTCTGTTAGCTTTCCCTTTGTCAGAACATGTATAGGAAGGAAGGGGAGCCCCTCTATAGGACTGCCAAACAAATAAGGGAGGGGTGATCAACAGGTAAAGGTCAAGAGGTTGAAATTCCTCTCAGTACACGGGCACACAAATGTTACCATTCATTGAGAGTTAGCATTTTTTGCTGTTTTCAATATAGTCGCAGAAACACCCAGCTTTACTCTGTGATCTTTCTCGAAGTTGGCAAAAAATCCATGGGGGAAATGAGGAGAATTTTTTTTACGCAGCAAGTTGTTATGATCTGGAATGCACATCCTGAAAAGGTGGTGGAAGCAAATTCAATAGTAACTTTCAAAAGGGAATTGGATATATAGTTGCAAAGGAAACATTTGCAGTGCTATGGGGATAGAGCAGGGGAATGGGACTAATTGGATAGCTCCTTCAAAGAGCTGGCACAGACATGATGGGCCGAATGGCCTCCTTCTGTGCTGTGTGATTCTAAGTTTGGGTGTGTTAGGGTGCGCCAAAAATAAGGCACAACTGAGTGGCCACTTGGAAAGCACCTGAACTAGATGATAGCCACTTAATCAGTGCGTTATGAACCAATACAGCTGTGGAGTGTACATCTTCTGGAGGAGATGGAGGGAGGTGCAGAAGTTGCACACTCCGTAAACCAAGATTTATCCATTAAAATCTGAAGATCACAGTAGACAACTTGAGGAAGTTGCAATTGTTTTCTACGGAACAGACTGTCAAGTTATCAATGGCCAGAGGGTGAATCAAGAGTGCAATGCCATCACATAGGGGGTCACCATGAGGTCATGCACCAGGAGAGTCTGAAAGGATATCTGAAGATTTGAAGAAAAGTGTTAAGGTTGGGTATGAAAATGGGTGTGACTTCTTCTTTCTTCTTGGGATGTCGCCAGGGACGCATTTATTGCCCATCCCTAGTTGCCCTTGAGAAGGTGGTTGTGAGCCTCTGCCTTGAACCGCTGCAGTCCGTGTGGTGAAGGTACTCTCACAGTGCTGTTAGGTAGGGGGTTCCAGGATTTTGACCCAGCGATGGTGAAGGAACGGTGATATATGTCCAAGTCAGGATGGTGTGTGAATTGGAGGGGAACTTGGAGTTGATGGTGTTCCCACGTACCTGCTGCCCTTGTCCTTCTAGGTGGTGGAGATCGTGGGTTTGGGAGGTGCTGCTGAAGAAGCCTTGGCAAGTTTTTGCAGTGCATCCTGTAAATAGGACACACTGCAGCCACGGTGTGCCAGTGGTGGAGGGAGTGAATGTTTAAAGTGGTGGATGGGGTGCCAATCAAGCGGGCTGCTTTGTCCTGGATGGTGTCGAGCTTCTTGAGTGTTGTTGGAGCTGCACCAATCCAGGCAAGTGGAGAGTATTCCATCACACTCCTGACTTGTGCCTTGTAGGTGGTAGAGAGGCTTTGGGGAGTCAGGAGGTGAGTCACTCGTCGCAGAATACACAGCCTCAGACCTGCTCTAGTAACCACAGTATTTATGCGGCTGGTCCAGTTAAGATTCTGGTCAATGGTGACCCTCAGGATGTTGATGGTGGGGGATTCGGCGATGGTAGTGCCACTGAATGTCAAGGGGAGACGATTAGATTTTCTCTTGTTGGAGATGGTCATTGCCTTGACACTTGTGTGGTGCTAATGTTACTTGTCACTTATCAGCCCGGGCCTGGATGTTGGTCAGATCTTGCTGTAGCGGGCACGGACTGCTTCATTATCTGAGGAATTGCGAATGGAATTGATCACTGTGCAATCATCAGTGAACAGTCCAATTTCTGACCTCATGATGGAGGGAAGGTCATTGATGAAGCATAAGCTGCCTGTGCCGGAGACCTTTGTCCCTGTCTGAACATGACTGTTCCATGGCTGTGCTGCTATAGGGGCACTATATTACAGCATCACTCCCTGCTTTCGGTCTCCTCAAACTGCCGCAATTCCCAGCAGAGAGATCGAAACGTAATACTCCAAGGCCCCCTGTAAACACTGCTCTTAAACTGACCACAGGGAGCTGTATGAGAATAA
The DNA here is from genome assembly GCF_035084215.1 of Heptranchias perlo. Lineage (NCBI taxonomy): Eukaryota > Metazoa > Chordata > Chondrichthyes > Hexanchiformes > Hexanchidae > Heptranchias > Heptranchias perlo. The sequence goes on from NC_090355.1 coordinate 4,894,654, forward strand.
TGGGGAGAAGGGGCCTCACCCTCTCCCCGAGGGGGAATAATGGGGAGAAAGGGGTCTCACCCTCTCCCTGAGGGGAATGATGGTGAGAAGGGGCCTCACCCTTTCCCCGAGGGGAATGATGGGGAGAAGGGGTCTCACCCTCTCCCCGAGGGGAATGATGGGGAGAAGGGGCCTCACCCTCCCCCCGAGGGGGAATAATGGGGAGAAGGGGGTCTCACCCTCTCCCCGAGGGGAATGATGGGGAGAAGGGGCCTCACCCTCTTTCCGAGGGGAATTATGGAGAGAAGGGGCCTCACCTTCTCCCCGAGGGGGAATGATGGGGAGAAGGCATTTCACCCTCTCCCCGAGGGGGAATGATAGGGGGAAGGGGTCTCACTCACCCTCTCCTTCCCCTTTTCTCCCTGAGGGGAAACAAAGTCTATTTTGAATAACTCTTAGCCTCACACATCAGTGAACGTTGTACACAGATTGTTCAATGGCAAAAGGCCACTCTACTGCCTCGCACCTAATTAATTCATGGGATGTTTATGATTTCTCAAAACTAATTTTTATATTTTTAGGGGAAAAAAACTGTAGGCACATTTCTAAGAAGGCACAATTTAATGTTCTGCATAGGAAGCAGGTCTTACTGCTGTACTTGCAGCTGCTGGGCGTGAGTGTGCCAGACACCTGGTTCCTTTGGCCGCACTCTACCCAGAGAGGGGCTCCTAGTCACACAGTGAGACAGTCTGCCATGTTACGTGCATCATTCCAATTGGCTGGAAGGAAGTATGTTGCTGATTGTTTTTTCCAAGATTCTGGGATTGCTGACGTAAGACATTAAAAACAACAATGCAACACCTCCAGCTGTGGGCGGTGTATTTACTGGGAAGCTGCTAGCAGAGGTGCTTGCAGTGCTGGACCTACGCCCCCGACCCGAGCAACGCGCAATCTGGCTCGGGCTAATGCCCGTCGTCACCTGTTGTAACCAGGCAGCCTTACACACTTCTGCCCATCTGTTACTGGGAGCACAGGGCAGCAATGGAGTGCTCCACTAATCAAAGGGGGGGGTAATGGAATGTTTCATTTTGAGGGGGGTATTAGGGGGAATACTCCATCTTAACGAGGGGAGAACTGGAGTGGTCCATCTCGAGGGAGGTAGTGGGGTGTTCCACCTAGAAGAATATTGGGCTTTACCATCTCAACTGGGGGGGGGGGGGGGGAGAAGGCCTTCTTAGGAGGGAATGCCAGAATGTTCCATATCAGGAACAAGTAGTGGAGCTTGCTATCCCAGCACTATCTTGAATTATACAGTTTATTTATCAAGCCTGGCACAAATTCAGATTTAGCCTTTTGCTTCTAATCATCACTGATCCCATGGGTGACTGATGCCAGTGGCCTTTAAGACAAGCCTTGTTGTGTGAGACTTCTGGCGGTTAAAGGGTTATGTTGAACAGCAGCCTCAGGCACAGACGAATTAACAGGTCTCGTTCCAGAATTTCCTCACTGAAAGTCAATTAACTGATGTAATACTTCACACCCAGTTTTTTTTAATGGAATGAGACAGAGGAACAGCCTCATTTGTCCTGAAGGCAAAGCCCAATTTTAAGCAACATTAAGTAAGGATAACAATTTATTCGTTGTCCTGTCTCAATAAACACTCTCTACAAAAACAAGAGACCATTCAGTTCCTAGAGTTTTATGAGGCAGAAGCAGTTCTTTATGGCATTTGGCTGCCATTGCTGCCCTCTCAGCCTCCGGAGAGGTACCCTTCCAGGGTGACATCATCTGGTGACATCACTCTCTAGCCCCCAGTTGGCTCCTTCACGATTATGTCAATTTCTCAACATGTTCTTTTGGACATGACGTCTTTTGGCTGGAACTTCTTGCTAATTATTCTGTCAAACCCCCTGCTGTCTGCCCCTCTCTGTTTCAGATACCAGCCATCCAGCCAAAGACCTCACGAATACAAAGTCAATCGAAACGGTAACTCTTCCCCCTCCCCCACTCTCAGTGCAGGCCCAGACTACTGTCAGTTACAGGAACATGGGCACACACACACACATGCGCACGCATGCAAACATACACATGAACAAGCATAACACGCACACGCAATCACTCAAACATGGACATACAGATTCGTACACACAACAACTTGCATTTATATTAAGCCTTTCACAACCTCAGGACGTCCCAAATCACTTTATATCCAATGAAGTACTTTCGAAGTGTAGTCACTGTTGTAATGTAGAAAACATGGTAGCAAGGTCCCACAAATAGCAATGTGATAAATGACCAGATAATTTCCTCTTAGTGATGTTGGTTTGAGGGATAAATATTGGCCCCAGGAAACAGGGGAGAACTCCCCTGCTCTTTTTCGAATAGTGCCGTGGGATGTTTTACGTCCACCTGAGAAAGCAGATGGATCCTCGGTTTAACATCTCATCCGAAAGACGGCTCCTCCGACAGTGCAGCACTCCCTCAGTACTGCATTAAAGTGACAGCCTAGATTTTGTGCTCCAGTCTCTGGAGTAGGACTTGAACCCACGACCTTCTGGCTGAGAGACGAGATTGTTACCACTGCCTCACGGCTGACACCTCCTTTAGCATAGATAAAATGTTCCAAGGCACAAAGGCACATTCACATGCAAGCACAAAACAAACACAATGCACAGATCCCAGTCAGTAAATATATAAATGTCCATCTATGCCTATCCATTCCCAGACATCCAGTCATTCGGTGGTGACCACAGGTTCATTAATATATCATTGGTTACCAGGAACCAATCGGTTCTTGCTCTGTAGTCATTTACATTGTCCCCAGTTTGGTCCTATTGCCCCAACCATGCCCTTTTGGCAGATGCCCCCCCCCCCACCCCACTCCCGCCACCTCAGTCTTTGTGGCCCTGGCCTCAGTTTTTCTGCCCTGAGTTGGTCTTGCCGCTCCTGACCTCTCCAGCCATGACCTTGATGTCTCTGGTCTTAGCCTCAGCTTATCTGACCCCAATCTCTCTGCCCACAACTTCACCCTTCCAGCTCCCAAACTTGGGCCCTGAATTTCCTTGGCGGGGGCGGGGGGGGCGGGGTTGGGGTCAGCTGGAGTCCCACCATAACTTCAGCAGGAGACCAGCGGGAACCAACCAGAAAAGGGCAGACACCTGTTTGTGCCGCAGACCCCACAATCTCCAGAAGAAACAGTGCTGTAAGTCACTGGTGGCCATGATCGCCAAGGTTGCAGCTCTCTGTTTTTTTGGGGCCTTTATCTCTCCACTCCTGACCTTGTTGCCTTGTGGCGGGAGCCAAGGCCATCGCCCTCGGTCCCCGCCACCAATTCCGTTCCCCAGCCACCGATTCCATCCCCCTGCCTGGCCACTGTCTCAGGTTGAACCAGACAGTTCACAACCTCAGCTGTCCTGTTCGACTCTGAGCTGAGCTTCCGACCCCATGTTCTCCCCATCACAAAGACCTCCTACTTACACCTCCATAACATCATCCGCCTCCATCCCTGCATTTACTGCTGAACCCTTTATTTGTGCCTTTGTTACCTCCAAACTCGACTGGCCAGCCTCCCATTCTCCACCATAAACTCCAGATCATCCAAAACTATCCTATCCCACACCAAGTCCCGATCACTCATCATTTCCTGAACTCATTGACCTACATTGACCTCCTGGTTCCCCAACGCCTCCAGTTTAAAATTCTCATCCTCATCTTTAAATCCCTCTATGGCCTCACCCCTCCCTATCTCTGTAACCTTCTCCAGCCCAACAACCTTCCCCCCACCAGAACTCTGCATTCCTCCGACCCTGGCCTCTTGCGTATCCTCCTTCCCTTCGCCCCACCATTGCCAGCTGTGCCTTCAGCCACCTAGGCCCATGCTCTGGAATTCCCTTCCTAATCCTCTCAGCCTCTCCACCTCTCTCTCCTCCTTTAAGGCCCATCTTAAAATCCATCTCTCTAACCAAGCTTTTGGTCACCCCTCCTAACATCTCCTTCCTTGGCTCAGCATCCATTTTTGTCTGATTACGCCTCTGTGAATCACCTTGGGATGATTTTCTATAAAGGTGCTATATAAATGCAAGTCGCTCTTGTTCTTGTTGTTCTTCTCTTGAATAGGCCGTTAATGGAGTCCACAAAAACAATACCTCAACTATCCTTACTAACAGGTATTTGGTCATACAATAGCCACAGGTCTACTGAATATCACTAATGTCATCATTTAGAAAGAAAGGATAGAACTTACATTTATATAGCGCCTTTCATGACCTCAGGATGTCCCAGAGTGCTTAACGGCCAATGAATGACTTTTTGAAGTCTGGCCACTGACATAATGTAGAGAAACGTGTATTTTGAAGCACAGTATTAGCCTCAACCTTTACCTTAAAACATGTACAGATTTCTCTATTATGGCAGAGATTCTCTGCAGCAGAATGTCCACCCAGCTCATTCTCACATTACATTCAGCCTCCTGCTAGCCCCCCACCCTGCGCTAAAGAAACGGAGTCTTATCCTGGAGGGTCTTCGCTTCTGGTCCGACAACAACTAGTGGGCGGAGCTTCCACTATATGGGCTTTGGGGTCCAGTCTACGTGATAGGACCCCGGTCAGCAAAAATTCATGAGGCTCGCGCTTGAGTCAGGGACGGGCCCCTCAGATGCCCAGCTCTTTAAAATAACCACAGGGTGGAAAAAGGGGCGGTAAGAAAAAGCCCACCTCGATGTTAGCTCCTGTACCCCCCCCCCCCCCTCAGTGTCTGGCGGGCGGAGGGAGTTAGTAGCCCTCCTGGGGTATTGACATGAGGAACAATGGGCCCTATAGCTTCTTTCCTGTTAGATCAACCGTCCGCTTCTTCCTATCCCCAATCTCCAACCCCAGGCCAAGCCTCCCACTCACTTCCTACTCGGTCTCAGGTCCAGGCACTTGTCCAGATTCTTTCACTCAAGTGTGTTGAAGTCAGCTCCTGCATTAGCTTCTCCCTGCTCATCTTCAATCATGACCCCAGGCCCACCTCTCTCCAACTGAACCTGGTACCCACCTCCTATCTGGTACACGATTGCTGCACAGTCCTGGGCTTTTAAATAATGTGTGTGCTGGGCATACTGAGAAATTGGGGAACATGCAAAAAGAGAGAGGAGAGAGAAAGACGGCAAAACTTACTGAAAGAGGGAGCGAGAAGGGTGAAAACATGAGAGGTGGAGAGGTGATAATGCTTGAGATGCAGAGAAAGATTGAGGCTGAGAGAGAAAGAGCGGAAGACAGATGGGGATAGAAAGAATTTCAGAGTGAGAGAAGCAAGGAGACAGATGCAAGAAGAGCGAACCACTCATTTTAATATATTTTTGACTCTGAACAATACAACAGGAGATCGATTCGTTAAGAGAATTGGAAGCGACTTTTCGCAGACATTTTATTATTGCATACACACTATTTATTCTGGCACTGAATATACTAAATTGTGATGTGTTTCATAGAAGCAATTTTGTCACATTGTTAGCCAAACACCACTGAAACAAGGATAGAGTGCAAGGGAAGACACTGGCAGCAATACAAGGCGAATACAAGGTGAAAGAAACAAATACCAGGAGAACGAATCAAGTATCACCAAAAAGAGAGGTGAATTTTTTCAAAATAGAGCCAAATATGAGCAAGTAAGAGAGACAAACACTCTAGAAAGACAGCCCAGTACTGGCAGGATATCCAAGCACCAGTAGAATGAGAGAAGTAAAGGCCAGCAAAAGGAGAGCAGAATGAAAAGCTAACACCAGATGCAGCGGAGAGGTGAATACCAGTAGAATAAGAGACAGATAAAAGACAGCCAAAAACCAACGAATGAGAGGGTGAAGTACTAGCAGAATCAGAAAGTGAACTACCAGAGGAACACCAGGTGAAAGACAGATAAAAATATCAGTAGACTGACTCTACGTGACTCATTCTGTAGCACAAGGAGAGGTGACTATCAGCAGAATGAGAGACAAATACTAGCAGCGAGAGATACCAGCAGAATGAAAGTCAGACACCAGCAGTAAGAGAAACAAACACCAGCAGTAAGAGAGATAATTACTGACAGAGAGATAAATACCAGCAGGAAAGGTGAGTACTCTCAAAAAGAGAGAAAATACCAATGGGAAGAGACACAAATTCAGTACAATCAGAGGCAAATCCCAACAGAATCAGAGCCAAATACTAATGGAAAAAGAGTGAAAAACCAGCAAGAAAGAGACAACCATTGCAAACAGAAAGACGAATACCAGCAGAATGAGAGGTGATTTTTGCAAACTGAGAACTAAATATGAGCAGAGAGACAAACACCAGTGGAAGCAGAGGTAATCCCAGCAGAAGGAGCGGCAGATACCAGTATCTTATCCTTAGTGACTGACAGCTTTGGGGCTGAGAACTATGTCCGTTTGGCTTTGAGTCCTGTGCGTAGTGTCGGGCTCCAGTAGCCTCCATTTCCTAATCTGGTTACCCTGTGATTATTTTGCTCAGAGTGCATTCCTACTATTCTCTGTTGGAGCTCGTCAGCCAAGCGTGATGATAAGTGTGGTGACAGAAGTAGGGGCTCGACTCTGACTGATGAAACGTCCATGGAGACAGACTCTACGTGACTCATTCGGCAGGATCAGTCACTCCCCCCGATGGCAGCTACTGGACGTTCGCAGAGATTTGAATTATATTGGGTGTTGTGAAGGGGCCGCTGGTTATTTGTGATTGCTGCACTATGTACACCTTCAGCCATATTTGTCAGCCGTGGCTTCGTGGTAGCACACTTGCCTCTGAGTTAGAAGGTTGTGGGTTCAAGTCCCACTCCAGAGATTCAGCACAAAGTCTAGTTTGACACTTCAGTAAAGTACTGAGGGAGTGCTGCACTGTTGGAGGTACTGTCTTTTGGATGAAAGGTTAAACCAAGGCCCTGTCTGGCCTCTCAGGTGGATGTAAAAGATCCCGTGGTACTATTTGAAGAAGAGCAGGGGAGTTCTCCCTATTGCCCTGACCAATATTTATCCCACAACCAACATCACTAAAAAAACAGATTATCTGGTCATTATCACATTGCTGTTTGTGCGACCTTGCTGTGCTCAAATTGGCTGCTGCATTGCCTACATTACAACAGTGACTACACTTCAAAAGTACTTCTTTGACTGTAAAGCGCTTTGGGACATACTGAGGTCGTGAAAGGTGCTATATAAATGCAAGTCTTTTTTTCATATTTGTATCTGTACATGTACACGTACCTGGATCTATACTTACATCTTACCTTTGACTACATCTGCATCAGTGCTTCTGGTTGCATCTTACTTGTCTCTATATCTAACCTGAGCATTCATGTGTATATTATATGTAAATATGTCACTGTATCTGCCTTTAACTCTATCTACACCCATGTCTGCATCTGTATCTATACTGGGAGATTTTAATTTTAATATTCATATAGCTTGGGAGATGCGAAACAGCTCAAGTCGCAAAGACAATGAATTTCTAGAGTGTATCCTGTACAGTTTTTTGAAACAATATGTTTTAGATCCGACAAGGGAACAGGCCATACAAGACTTAGTAATGAGTAAAGAGCCAGAATTAATGAATAATCTGACAGTAAGGGAGCATCTTGCAAACAGTGACCATAACATGAAGGAGTTTGACATTAAGTTCGAGAAGGAGAAAGATCCACAAACCAAGGTTTTAAATTTAAGTAAGGCTGACTTTGAAGGGATAAGACGTAAGCTGAACACGTTAAACTGGGCTGAGCTGTTAACAGGCAAACCTACAGAGAAACAGTAGGAGGTATTCAAAGAAATGTTTAGTGCAATACAAGACTAATATATACCCCTAAAGAGCAAAGGTTCCACTTGTACAGTCAAGCAACCATGGTCAACATATGAGGTAAGACAAAGTATAAAGCTAAAGGAAGTGGCTCACACAAATGCCAGGAACAGTGGTAATCCATCGGACTGGGAGAAATAGAGAAAGCAACAAAGGGACACAAAGAAAATATTAAGAACTGGAAAAAGGGAATATGAAAAAAACTTGCAAGTAATATAATGGCTAATAGTAAAAGCTTTTATAAATATACTAAGAATAAGAGAGTGTCTAAACTCATCCCTCTAATTCTCTCTCTTCCCAATGAAGATCATCCCTCTAGCCTTTCCACCATCTACAAGGCACAAGTCACGAGTGTGATGGAATACTCTCCACTTGCCTGGATGAGTGCAGCTCCAACAACACGCAAGAATCTCAACACCATCCAGGACAAAGCAGCCCGCTTGATTGGCACCCCATCCACCACCCTAAACATTCACTCCCTTCACCACCGGCGCACCGTGGCTGCAGTGTGTACCATCCACAGGATGCACTGCAGCAACTCGCCAAGGCTTCTTCGACAGCACCTCCCAGACCGCGACCTCTACCACCTAGAAGGACAAGGGCAGCAGGCACATGGGAACAACACCACCTGCACGTTACCCTCCAAGTCGCACACCATCCTGACTTGGAAATATATTGTCATTCCTTCTTTGTTGCTGGGTCAAAATCCTGGAACTCCCTACCTAACAGCACTGTGGGAGAACCGTCACCACACGGACTGCAGCGTTTCAAGATGGCAGCTCACCACCACCTTCTCAAGGGCAATTAGGGATGGGCAATAAATGCTGGCCTTGCCAGCGACGCCCACATCCCATGAATGAATAAAAAAAATTCTAACTTCTTCATCTACTTATCATCCGTTAGATGAAGAATTTCCTTCTGGTATCTGATCAAAATGTATTTTTCATTCATTTATATATAGTGTGATCTGACCAGTGTGTTGGTACAACCTCAGCATAACTTTCATTAGACTGGTATTCTATGTTTATGTATCCCGGCATTTTGTTAGCCCTTTTAATTGCTTCATCACATTGTCTAGACATTACATGACATTTTTCCCACTGGTCCCTTTCTGAGTCACCTTGTTCTAATTCTATTTCATTCATTTTGCAATTATATCACAAATTATTTTGTCCATTTTGCAACATTTTGCATTTATCAGTATTGAAAATTTCACCTGGCTTATTTACTTACATGATCCAGATTGTTCCATGAACCTTTAGCTGCTTTCTCAGGTTTTAACAAGCTGGCTATTTTAATATCATCCGCAAATTTGGCAATCTTGCAGTTGGTTTCAGATTCCAGGTTACTTATGCAAATAAGGAACAACAGAGGGCCCGAAATTGCGTTCTGTCATGTTCTGGAACAGGTGTGGCACAGAATGGAGTGGAAAATGTGGAATTTAATCCCTGCACCACTTCTGTGCCAGCACTGGGTTTTGTGCTGGACCTACACTAGTGGGGCAAGAAGCTTGCCCTGTTTAATGGTTTGAGCCTCATTAGATTACATCTTGGGGCATTCTCAGCTTCTCCAGAAACTGCGCTACTTTGCGCTGTTGGTGCAGTGCCATTCTGGCGTGCCAGTCTGTTGTGCCTTTCTGGTGTGCCAGTCTGGTGTGCCATTCTAGTGTGCCAGTCTGGTGTTCTATTCCGGTGTACCATTCTGGTGTGCCAGTCTGGTGTGCTGTTCCAGTGTACCATTCTGGTGTGCCAGTCTGGTGTGCCAAAATAAGCTGGAGCAGAGGTCAGGCCAATCGGTGCAGCAGCCCCTGGAACCATGGGCCACCTGCCAACTTCCAGGTTACTTGCGGGGAGGGGATTTCTTGAGGGTCTTATGGAAGGGATGTTGGGGGTGGGATAGTCCGGTGAAGAGGGAGGCCGCGGCGTTCCTTGTGGGGCTCGGATAAGCCCTCCTCCTCCTCCTCCTGGCCCCACAACGGAAAGTTCCTGACTTACCTTTTGGGCCTCTTCGTCCTTCCCGACAGCTGCCGAACTGCTTTCACCTGGCAGGATAGCCTGCAACGGTTTCCCCTCTCAGGCCCTGGTTAAAATGAAATCAGGTTCCCATTGACGTAATAAGACCCCGAATTGCATAAATTACGAGGCCTCCACTGGGCCGGTAGGGTTAAGATCGACCTTTGTATCCAACTTAGCTGAGCTTGTTGCTTGTTCTTTATCGCACCAGCTTATTTGTCTTTCATTTGGGAGAGTCATGGAAATTTTTGCATACTTCTGTTTAATGTGGAGTAGAGAAGCCATTTGTAGACATTAGTTTGGGAACTTGACATCCTCAACGCCAGGGCAACTTGAACCATGGATGTTCCTTCAAGGATCAGTAGTAGAAGCTTGGCTGATTTTTCCACTCTGTAGACCACAAATGCTGAAGCCAGTTGTAATACCCCTCCACTTCCCTGGCTGAGATCAGCTAACTCACCACGAACCACTGGGACCTTCCTGGCCCGTGTGAGCCATCTACTCACCAGCTCTACCTGCTAAGCAATTGGGGGAGACTCTATTGACCTGATTTTCCCCAGCTCTCTTCCCTTTTCTTCCTCTTCTTCTCCTGAAGGCTGCACAGCTGCCAGCTGCCCTATGAACCTTATGCAAGTGGCCATTTTTTTGATGTGCAACCGTAGATGTCTCAGCTCCGACATTCTGGGCCTCAGTTCGAACAAGTGCGCTGATGCCCCCTTGTGGCCGGCCCTGACTACGCTAATGACGTCGTCCTTACAACTTAAGACGTTTTCTGCGTCTTTGGGCATTGTCAGACTTAGGCCCTGCTCCAAAATCTAAATGGTGAGTGGCAGCAAAATCTGGGACCGTCACATTCCAATCCAATCCAGCCCCTATCCAATGTCTGTGTGCACACAGGTTTCCCAGCTGAGCTCATTCCACTGCCAACATCTCTTCGTTCCTTGTTTCAGTCTTCCCCCCCTCCCCCCGCCCAACTCTCGTATTACCGCTTGGCATCTGTTTCTGCTCTTCGAAGTGCTTTGGGACCTTTAGTACCTGATTACTGTCCCACTTTAAGTCTTGCTCCTGTCCTTGCCGACCTCCACTGTCTTTCTGTATCCCAACGCATTGAATTCGAAATCCTCACCCTCATTTGCAAATCTCTTCACAACCCTGCCCATGCCTATTTCAGGAATTTCCTCCAGACCCGTGTCCCACCGCGTGCCCTTTGGGTTTCCATCTCTGGCCTCCTGTGCATCCCATCTCTGCCTCTCTAGCTGGTGCTGTCCCCATCAAATTCCTCAGCCTTGCCACCTCTTACCCCAGCTTCTAAAGCTTACTTAAAACTTATCACCCTTTACCTGTTCTATTCATCTGTTTCTGTGAAGGGCCTGAGATGTTTATTACATTAAAGGTGCTATATAACTTATCACTGTTATTGGAGAGTGATCAGAAGGAAAAACCCTGGCTGATTTTGTTTCCTTCCATAACCCATGGATATTGAGGCCAATCGTACAACCCCTACCACTGCCTCAGCTGAGATCATTTGAAGTACGTAAGAGCACCTTCATTACACGGACTTCAGCGGTTCAAGAAGAAGGCCCACCACTACCTTCCCAAGGGCAACTAGGGATGGGCAATAAATGCCGGCCTTGCCAGCGACGCCCACATCCTGAGAATGAATTTTTTAAAAAAGTGTCAACTTTGGCTTAGTGGTAGCATTCTCGCCTCTGAGTCAGATGGTTGTGGATTCAAGTCCCACTCCAGAGACTGGAGCACATAATCTAGGCTGACACTCCAGACACTGAGGGAGTGCTGCATCATTGGAGGTCCTGT